>NW_021703775.1:38875553-39119187 GCF_005190385.1 Monodon monoceros | reverse complement strand
CACACACACACACACACACACACACACACACACACACACACACACACACACCACACACACTCATTTGCATGGCCTTCCCTCTCTTCCCTACCAAGGGTGTTGAGCAAATTAGTCATTTGGTTTTAAAAAAAATCAATCTCAACCATTTTTAGATGGCACTTGGGCTTAATCAAAAAGAATTATTTGGGAGAATTTTTTCATTTTTATCTGGTTATTAGTGGGCTCTTTGTTTCTGTGCTTCTGTGCAGATGGAATTAAAATGAACCAACAGTATTCTCTATGCAGTTTTGCAAATCTAGGTGCAGCCATCTTCCCACTTAATCCTCAGCTTAGTGCTGGTGTTCTGGGATGGCAAACAAGGGTTTCCCACTTGCTTCTCTGTTCCAGTCCACCTGAAAGCCAGACCACTCAGGAACAGCTGGGGCCCTGCCAAGTTCACCTGCCTCACCACTGTCGAGAATGGAGTGTGCTGATCTCAGTCTACAAAGAAGATGGAGTTCAGGAAGACAGCACTGATTTCTATCTACTTTTTAGCCTTTCCTTTAAATTTGTCTGTTTTGCTAATGCTTTGTAATATATCTAATTTATTAGTACAGTGTAGACATATTGGAAGTGTGCACTCAAAAATATTTTGCTAATAGGGGATATGATAAAAAATGTTTGGAAACCACTGAACCAGAACAATTGAGGCATTTAGCCCCATCATTTGCTAGGTTCTGAGTTTTTAGAATCCCTGGTATGTCCTGTTTTCCTAATAACCTCTACGAGAGTGATAGTTCTTTGAGTAAGTAAGATGAGAATGACAATGACACTTTTTCCCTACTGACTCCATATAAGGTTTTAGCCATGAAAATGAATTAATGTATTTGTTCTAAACACCCCATTCTTCATGGCTCACCCCAGTTGTAACTGTGCAAGTGGGCTATATCTAAACGGTTGGGAGAATTGACAACAATCAAAAAGCAGCTCAGGGACTTCTCTGGTGGTGCAGTGCTTAAGAATCTGCCTGCCAATGCAGGGGACACAGGTTTGCTCCCTGGTCCGGGAAGATCCCACATGCCATGGAGCAACTAAGCCCGTGCACCACAACTACTGAGCCTGCGCTCTCAGCCCACACTCCACAAATACTGAACCCGCGTGCTGCAACTACTGAAGCCCGTGGGCCTAGAGCCCGTGCTCTGCAACAAGAGAAGCCACCGCAATGAGAAGCCCACGCACCGCAACAAAGAATAGCCCCTGCTCGCCACAACTAGAGAAAGCCCGCGTGCAGCAACGATGACTCAATGCAGCCAAAAATAAAAAAACAGAAAATTTTCATTAAAAAAAAGCAGCTCAGCTTTAACTCTCCTGAAGCAACTAGAACCACAGCACAGAATCACAGAAGCTCAGAGCCCGATAATAACCAGACAACACCGAAAAATTCACTTCAGCAATTATTTTTGATTAAGTCTATATGGTACCTATAAAGATTGAGATGAACTTATTTAAGCCAAATGACTAATTTTTAATGCTCACTTTTCCAGTTAGTGACCGTTGTGGCTCCTTATATGACCCTAAGTCACCCTGAATTCACCTTAAGTTCCTAAACAGGCATGCATATTCCGTTCATTATGCACCAAGCTCGTTTTGCAGTGGTGAGCATTGTCTCACCTCCTCTTGACTTTTGTTAATCTGACAGCCACACAGTCCTGTCCTGGGGAATATTGCAGAGCATCTCCAATTCAATAGCATTTCTGTGGTCGAGGGGTTTTATGTAATTCCAGAAGTTCTGTAGTTGATCTGAATGTTATATCCCTGTAGTAGAATTATGTTTGGACTTTATCCTAAAGAACCGGGAAGAGACTGTGTTTGTTTTGTTTGAACATTTCTTATCACAGAACTATGCTGGAGACAAGCCCCAATGACACAAACATTCAAACAGCACCTTCAGATGTAATATTGATTTATAAAACAACAGTGCACAGCTGCCAGGCTTCACTCTCAAATACAGAAAGTCTTCAATTCCCAACAAATTACTGGCATTTCTACCAATTTACAAATTAGTGTTTCCTCGAATATCACATAGTTCTTAATATTCCAGTCACCTTCCTCTCTAGCCTTCCCTCTTGAAATCTGTGTGTGGGGAGGAGGGGGGAGTAAGAAAGTAGAGCATATGTAAAATTGGAGTTAAAAAAATCTAGATCAACTTTTATCCTTAGGCAAATTATGAACAGAGTTAAATTAAACCACTATATGTACTTGTAGATGGAAGAATCAGAGGTGGAGGAGGGGTCAGAGACACGGAGATCAAAGTTTCTGTTCTTTGAACAAAATCCCTTTGAAAAGCCCCCATGCCACCTATTCTGCTTGTTAATGTTTTGACTGGGAGCATCTAGTGGTGCCAGCAGCAGAATATTTTTAATATATTTTTTTAAAATTTTCCGTGTGCAGCTAGCTCTACTTAGCAAAGCACCGGATCCTTTGCCAGCTCTGTTACATGTCTCTTAAGGGAATATTTTTGTTAATTGCAAATATTTGATTGACAAACATAGGATGCAATTAGTAGTCAGGCACAGTAGGAATGTGCAGTGAACTGGATCCCTGAACCAAAGGATCTCAACTCTCTCAGCTTGATCTGAAATCGACTAGAGCATTTCAGCCATATGTTTGCCTCAAACTTCCTCTTTCCTGTGAACGTTGCTTATTTCCCCAAACTAGAGTCTTTTCAGGTTGGTTCACCGAGGGAGCTAATTCCTCTATGATCAAGCCAAATAAAAAATTCGCAACCTTCAGTCTGGTGGGGCTCTTTGACCTTGGCGGTAAAAATTAATATGGACAAGATTACAAACATGGGTTGTTTCTTTCCAAAGCTCTGGGTGAAAAAAAAAATTTTGAACCTCTTTTGAACACACACATTTTCTTTTTAGTAACTATTTAAAACAATCCAGCACCATCTGATTATCAATTGCATTTTGCTTCATTATACCTACAGCAAGATAAGCCCTTTGTTCTGTTCTTACTGCAGTACGTGAAATCGATTTCTGTTTTTAAAATATACCAGTCATTTTAAAAGGTATTCTTTATACAACAAATCAGTTGGAGGTACTGGAGTCTGATATTATCAGATATTCTGTATCTCCCTTCTCCTCAGGGAATTAATTAAAACTCATAGAATTTGGGAACCTCAAATCCTTACATACTGGTCTTAACAAGTCTTAAGAAAATTTAAGCTGTTTTCCTACCTATATGGTGTAAAATGCAGAAAGTTGAAAAACTGAAAAAATAATCGAGTCAAACTGGCTTTCTGGCACTAAAACAACCAGTTGTCGACTTTTTTGCACCGATTGATGCAATTCACATGTTATTTGGGGGGATGAAATATACAATGTGAGTTGCTCTCTCTAAATGATAAGCAAATAGATATCAACATTGTGGATAAAGAGATAAGAAATCTCTCAGGGCAATAGGACAGGGTATTGCATGCTTAGAAACATCTTGCAAGCAAGAGGCAAATGATGTGGGGCCTTCAGTGAAGATGGGGAACCTGAAACCCAGGGAGATTTTAAATTAGTTCAAGGACACACTGGCAGTGCTCCGTGATATGGAAATATAGGGCAGGAATCCTGACATGCAGCCCATGAAACCAGAATGCTTGTCAAGTCTGTCAATTATCATGCGCCACATTGCAAATAAAGCTTTAAAAATGGACATCTTAAGGCTGCAAGGCGCCACTGTGGTTCATCTTGACCATCCTCCTTCCTCTAGAAAAGCTGTGATTAATTTTTTAAAAGTAGCCATCTGCCCCAAACATACAAATAAACGGTGTTCTTTGTGCTTGGAATATAAATACAAACACGGAAGTGCAAAGTAAGAATCTGGACAAATAAGAAGCAATCTCATGTTCTCTTGCTCTTCCCTTTTTTCCCTTCTTGGAATGATGGTCCCAAGCTCAGTGACCATGAAAATATTTGGGATGAATCCGGTTTACTGCTTAGAGCATGGACACAACAGGCTCATTGGGTGCCTATGTATGCTGTGGCTTTTGCCATTAGTCAATCAGTGTCTCAACTGATCACATCAGCCAGAGTCCCCCAAATCACGTAAGCTCACTGTTCGTCTGGGTGTCACAGATCCTTAGAATCAGAAAAATTTAGATGTGGAAGGATATCCACCCATTTAACAGGTGACGCATCAGAGGCTCAGAGACCTGGTGACTGCTTTGAAAAACTGGAAGTGATTGCCAAAATCTAACTCTGAATGGTTTGGTGATTTTAGATTTTAGCCCCATGGCTCAGGAAGGATAGGGGAAAAGGAGAAATCAAGAGAAAGAAAACTACAATGAGATATCACCTCACACCGGTCAGAATAGCCATCATCACAAAATCTACAAACAATAAATGCTGGAGAGGGTGTGGAGAAAAGGGAACCCTCTTGCACTGTTGGTGGGAATGTAAATTGATACAGCCACTATGGAGAACAGTATGGAGGTTCCTTAAAAAACTAAAACTAGAACTACCATATGACCCAGCAATCCCACTACTGGGCACATACCCTGAGAAAACCATAATTCAAAAAGACACATGCACCCCAGTGTTCACTGCAGCCCTATTTACAGTAGCCAGGACGTGGAAGCAACCTAAATGCCCATCGACAGATGAGTGGATAAAGAAGATGTGGTGCATATATATGATGGAATATTACTCAGCCATAAAAATGAACGAAACTGGGTCATTTGTAGAGATGTGGTTGGACCTAGAGACTGTCATACAGAGTGAAGTACGCCAGAAAGAGAAAAACAAATATCATATATTAACACATATATGTGGAATCTGAAAAAATTGGTATGGACTGTCTTATTTAAAAAGCAGAAGTAGAGACACAGACATAGAGGACAAACATGGATACCAAGGGGGAAAGGTGGGGTGGGATGAATTGGGAGATTGGGATTGACATATATACACTATTGATACTATGTATAAAATAGATAACTAATGAGAACCTACCGTATAGTGCAGGAAACTCTACTCAGTGCTCTGTGGTGACCTAAATGGGAAGGAAATCCAAAAAAGAGGGGATATACATATACGTATAGCTGATTCACTTTGTTGTACAGTAGAAACTAACACAACATTGTAAAGCAACTATACTCCAATAAAAAAATTGTTTTAAATTACAGCAGTTACTAGACCTATTACATTGTGATTACTGGATTTCAATAAAAATTGTTACATATATGTTAAAAAAAAAAGAATACATCAAAGCAGCTACACAGGTAGACAGCTTCCTGAGATGAATATTTTGTGAGTAGGGGAGGGGCAGCTGGCAAGGGAAAGGGGATGTATGCTTTTCAGATTAGAATGGGATTACACCTCAGGTGGTGTACCCATAACCAGAAGTTTTCTGAAAGAAAATCAAATAATGCCCCTGGTAGGATTGCTACTTTTGTAAGGCACTATCTACCTCTGTGCTATCTCCAGGGAAGACCGCTTGCCCTCTGGGAATCCGGTCTCTTTTCAGAGTTTTCTCATTTCTCTCCATTTACAGTTTGTTTGCTGATGTCCTGTTCTCTACAGTAGTTACACCTAAGATTTTAAAGGTCTTGTGAGCAGGGACTCTTCTCTTTCTTTACAAACCTCTTACCATTCTTAGTTGGGGCTCTCTGCCATTCTGCCAGAGCTTCTCAAACTTAAGCCTACATCAGAATCACCTTCAAGGTCTGTTAAAATGTAGATTGCTGGGGCTTCCCTGGTGGCGCAGTGGTTGAGAGTCCGCCTGCCGATGCAGGGGACACGGGTCTTCCTGCCCCGGTCCGGGAAGATCCCATGTGCCGCGGAGCGGCTGGTCCCATGAGCCGTGGCTTCTGAGCCTGCGCGTCCGGAGCCTGTGCTCCGCGATGGGAGGGGCCCCAGCAGTGAGAGGCCCGCGTACCGCCAAAAAAAAAAAAAAATGTGGATTGCTGGGCTTCGCCCCCACGTTTCTAATTCAGCAGGCTTGTGGTGGGGACCTCGAATGTGCATTCCCAACAAGTTCACAGATGCTGCTGATACTGCTAGTCCGGGAACCACACTATGAGACCCATTGCTCTCTATGTAGAAGCGATGTTCCGTGTATGTTATTGACAAAATATTCTTAACTTCAGCTGCATAGAAATAGATAACAGAAGAGTCAGAGAATGAAATAGCCCCTGGCATATACTAGCTGCTCAATAAACACCTTTGACTGATTGTGTTGAGGCTTGATGTCACACTCTACCTATATCAGCCTCAAACCACAATTTATGGAGTTGAACAGGTTCCAAAACATTTTTCTTTTGTCCACACCCAGGCTGGATTCAAATCCCAATTGTGGCACTTTTGAGCTTTGTGAAATTGGTCAGCTTTTCCATTATCTAACATTTCTAAATCTTAGTTTCCTCAGTAGTAAAATTGGAGGAAATGGGAATATTGTGAGGATTAAATAAAATAACTACTATTACAGTTCTTCTGAGTGTTGTGCCAGAGTGCAAAAATATTCCTTTATCTTATTTAACTATTGGTGACAATAAATTTTCCATAAGTAACAGAAACCAATAGGAGGCATTCTTTAAAATATGAAGCATATCTTAAATTATGCCTCAGTAACCAATTCTCTAAGTGCAGAAAATCTGCACACAGTCTGTATACCAGTGTGACTCCAATGTGGAAAAGAGCATAGAAATCCTCTGTACTGAAAAATAGTTCTTATTAGAGCACTTGATGCAAGTAATCAGTTTGTTTTAATTTATGAGGGATCACTAAATGGTTTAATGGGCTAGCACATAACAAATAAATAATAGGAAACCTTAAAAACCAGTGCACTTAGTGGCCCAGATGTTCATTAGCTGTTTAGAAGCATTCACACCTGTGGCTTGGTATTAAAAAGCAAAGAACATTTCATATAGCTTTGTTAGTTTCCTTTCAGAAATATATTTTTTAAATATTAAAAAGTATAAAAAATCAGAAAAGGTTTACGGTTAGGTTTTATACTTTTGATATTATTTGGGTCAGATATTTAAACCTTTGACTATATAAATATGAAAAAAGGACTCATTTTCTAAACGAGTTCCTATCATTGAATGAAATTGGAAGTATAAGTAGATCCCTCAATTCTATATAACAAGTATATTAATTATGTATTTATTTTCATTTAACTTACATTAAAAGCATATATTATCGTTCTTACTATGTTCCAGGCATTATTTTAAGTGCTTTATAAGTATGAATTCATTTAATTGTCAAAATAACCCTATGAGGTAGATATAATTGACATCATCTCCATTGAACGGATGAGGAAGGTACAGCAACAATAAATTAAGAAAATTGCCCAAAGTCACGTAACTAGTAAACGGGGTAGCAAGGATTCGAACCTAGGCAATCTGGTTTTGAGTCCCTGCTCTTGGTACACTACCTTCCAATCACCCACCATATGATCAACACTGGGCTGGATGATACATAAGTGACCCTGCCTTCATGGAATTTACAACCTCACTGGGATTAAGGATGCTACAGGAATTCATTAAGTGACAAGTGCCAATATTTATGGTGTATAGACAGAGGCCACAAACTGTAGAACCATAGATCAAATATGGCTTGTGGATATGCTTTATTTGGCTCATGTAATATTTTGAAATTTTTGAGCTAATAGTTTAAAATGGAAATTTTTGTATTAATATTCCAGATTTTCAGCTGTTAAAAAAAAAACAACAAAACACTTACTTTAGAAGCATTGTGCCCAAATTCCTTCATCAACAATCAGATGGCACTAAATTCTCTTCTGTTTGCTTCAGTACCTGGCAGACATTCACATAAGACATTCACACATGTGCATTTTTATCAGATGCACATCACTCACTTATGTTACTTGCTTAGCCCCTAAGTTGAGAGTGTATGTCCAAAGAAAGGGGTGTGGAGAGCCCTGGAATATTTGTGGAATCCCCAGGAAACAAAATGTTATTTGCTCTGAATTTCAAAAGAGGAGGCCAGGTGGTGGTAACAAGACTGTGGTGAGCCATCTGATTCCTTCTGATACCCTAGAACGTTTCCAAACCAAATATCTCCTCTAAATTCAACCAAATGTTGAGTCGACATTACAGTTTCTGACACTCATTTTTGTGGTGAATACCATTTGACTAGAATCAAAATATTCTTGCTGGAGTAGTGGATGTTGTTTATTCATTGAGTGTTATTAATCTCACTTCTCTGAACTAGAAAGAAAGCTCCTTCTAAAATACACACCACAGCAGATCTAAATAGACATTTCTCCAAAGACATAGAGATGGCCAACAGGCACAGGAAAAAATGCTCAACATCACTAATAATTAGAGAAAGGCAAATCAAAACTACAACGAGGTATCACCTCACACCAGTACGCACACATACACACACACACACACACATATATGTATATATATGCACAATGGAATATTACTCAACCATGAAAAAGAATAAGATAATGCCATTTGCAGCAATATGGATGGACTTAGAGGTTATCATACTAAATGAAGGAAGTCAGACAAAGAAAGACAAATATCATATGATATTGCTTATATGTGGAATCACAAAAATGATACAAATGAGCTTATTTACAAAACAGAAATAGTCTCAAAGACATAGAAAACGAACTTATGGTAACCAAAGGGGAAGGTGGGAGGAGGGATTAATTAGGAGTTTGGGATTACAATATACACACTACTATACATATAAATAGATAAATAACAAGGACCTACTGTATAGCACAGGGAACTATACTCAGTATCTTGTAATAACCTACATACATAACTGAATCACTTTGCTATATACCTGAAACTAGCACAACATTGTATATCAACTATATTTCAACAAAAATTTAAAAAATACATACTACGGGAAGACAGGGATCCATTTGTTCTGATCAGTGTTTTGTTTCTCGAATGTACTACTGTGCCTGGAATATTGTAAGAAATCTATAACATGAGAGAGAGAGAGAGAGAGAAAGGGAGAGAGAGAGAGAGACCATGGCATCTGATGGATCGCTTCCCTCAGAGCCTTCTCCCTCACTGCTGAATGTGAGTAATAATAGCTGCTGACCACATCCAAGAATAGTACAAGAATTTAGCGGGAATTGTAAGACTATAAACTCCGTCCTTGTTTAGTAAAGGTCAAAAAAAAATTTTTTTTTAGCTATGTAGGAACATTTTTATAAAATATATGAATAGAGACTGGAAAGAAACAGAGAAATAGAAATAGCTTTGTTATATTGGTGGAGATATAAGAATTTTTTCTTTTCAAAATTTTATAATGTATTCCTTTAATAAGATGCTTTTTTCTCTTCTTTTCTTTTTGAAAAAGAGAGAATGGACTGAGAAGAGGTCAAATTTGCAACTTGTTTTAAGAATCAGGCAGAGCCATGATTTCTCAAGTTGTCCCTTGAGACAACTTGAGTCCCTAGATTGCCCACACCCAAATGGAGCACTTGCTAGAAATGTAGACTCCCATGGCCCACCCCAGATCTAATGGCACACAGGAACTGTCATTTATGCATGCCAGGTAAGTTCTTAACACACTAAACTTTGCACACCAAATGTTCATAGAACCACTATTCAGTGGTGAAGAGGATTTAGCAGCCTATGTTTTGAACCTAGAATCACAAGATTCACATAGTCCAATTCAAGTTTTTTTGAGGTGGAAATTAAATAATGGGTTTTGAATAGATGTTAGATCAATCTGACACTTCCTGGTTAAGCTGTTTTTACCTGGCTAGTGAGTGCTTTGTTATACCAGCTTATGTATTACCATGTATAGGCTCAAGTGTCATTAACATTCTTCAGACTCAGGACTAGTGAATTGGTTGCTTTATTTATTCATTTGTTATTTCTATTAGTTTTATTTAACTAGGAAGCACACTTTACTACAGAAGTTGCAAATTTGTGTTTTGATTGGCTGATGTTAATGGCTTAAAAATAGTTTGGCCACAGACTCCATCACTTCCCATTATATTTCAGCAGGCTGTTCCACACGCTGAGGCTTAACTGTACTCAACATGGCATCCTAAATCCAACTCCCACTACTGCCACCCTAGCCCAAGCCATTATTATGTCTCCCTACATTATTGCTATAATCTAATTACGGGTCTCTCTGTTTCCCTCTTGCCACCTTAACTCTATATTCTTCATGCAAAGGTCAGGTGATCCTGTAAAAACAGTTCATCAGCCTCTTATAACTTCCCATCTCACTGGAATAAAACCCAATATTCTTACCACAGGATTCATTAATGGTCTTCCCTTACTGGACACATGGCAGAACTGTGCTTCCTTCCCACCAGTGTCTCTTCTTCCTACCTGCACCATCATTGAATGTTGACTAGATCTGGCCGGTGTGTTACTTCCACTCTGGGACATTAATTGCTAATAGGAGACCCTTCAGAGCTTTTTCCCCCTGCCACTATGACCAGCAATGTTCCTGATAGTGGCTGCTCCATCCTCCTGGTTCTCAGGATGAGGCTGACACACTGCACAGCCTCCAACCTAACTGGGGTAGACATGGTGTGAGCAAGAAAGTTGTCTTCAGCCCCAGAGATTTGGGGATTGTTTGTTACCAGGCATGATCTTGCATAACCTAACTGTTATTCTGACCTTCATCTGGAAGGCCCTAAATGATCTAACTAGCACCTACCCCTCTGACCCCTTTTTCCCATTCTTACTCTCGTCTGTTATACTTGCTGTCCTATAGCACACCAGCTTTATTCCCAGCTCAGGGTCTTTGCACTGTGTAAAATGCTTTATGGCTACATCTTTACATCCTCCTCACTTCATCCAGATCTTTGGGCAAATGTCTCCTTCTTAGGGAGGATGTCCCTGACTATATGTCTAAAAGAGTATCTCTTATTACCCTTTCTATTCTTACCCTTTACATTTTTCTCTGTACCTTAAACAATGTTTCCATATCATTGTCCTTTTTATCTCTAAAGCTAAAATGTAAACTCCTTGAGGGCAGAGACATTATTTTGTTCACAGATGTTTTCCCAGCACCTTGAGCTGTGCCTGGACTAGAGTAGGTGATTGCTAAACATTAATATTTGTTGAATGAATGAATTTATTTGGGCATATCTCCTAACCATCAGTTTTCTCCTGTAAAAGTATAAATTAACAGGTCCTTCAACCTACTCTCTAAGGTTATGTTATACTTTTAAAAGTATACAGCATAATGTGTTTAATTTTCTCATCACAATGACAGGTTAATTCACTTAATTATTCCTGTCCAAAGTGTTAAGGGACATCCTAACAAGTGATGCATTTGGGATCAGTGGGCTTGGCTTTCTTGGTTACTTTGGTATTTTACAGCTTCAGTCTTGTTTCTCATGTTGAAATAATTTCAGGAGGAACTAGCATTCACTGGAAATCTGCAAGGGAAGTTGAAATCCTTCATTCTCCTCAAAGGAGGACCTGTTTATCACTTATCTTGAAGGCACCGACAGAGTTGTGCTTTGTCATACAAAGTTTATTGATTCTTTTGTAGCAGCCTTGTTTGAAAATTAATTTGGAATTTAAGCTATGACCTCTTTGAGAAATAGTGAACATTTAATTTTTTATGCTGAGCTTTCTGAACGTTTAGTAATGGGGTATGAGTCACACTGAAATAGAAGCTTCATTTTCCACTCTGAATTTACACAATATGATTTTACCTATAAAAGACAGCACATCTCAGTAAACTCAGGAAATATAAATTTATAATTTCCCCCTTCTTAGAGTCGGCCATACAATACAATTACCATAAGAAGATTGCTTTAAACATGCAATTATAAATATGGCATGATTCTATAAATTATCTGTAATTTATTTATAAATCTTCTGCAAGGGCTAATGTTTAACACATGCACATATTTTTTTTATATTCTCTTTCCCTTCAGTTCTGTCATATCATTAGATAAATATACTTAATGAGGGTTTATTATGGAAATAAAATAATCTAAACAGTATTGTATGGTCTACTGTATTATGAAAGAGTTATTTTTAAAGCCTATTAAGGTTCCTGCTTGGGCTTGTCCAAGTTCATGTGAGTGACGAACGATAACCTAGAAGAAAATTCCCAGTTTGATTATTCAGTCAAATACATTCTCCTGTATTAGTCAGTCAAATCAGTTCTTTTCTCTTTCTGCTACTCCTTGTCCATAAGTTACAGTCAGATAAAACTGTAAGTCAAGAGAATAATTTCTTTTTCACGACACTGTCAGAGGTATTAAAAAAAGACCAGGCTGTGAGTCAACTTTTTCATGCACTAAAAAAGCAGGAAAAAAAAAAAAAAAAACTATTTCTTCTACAAAAAAAAAAAAAAAAAAAAAAGTTCTAACGTCTAAGCATCAGTTGTTTTAAAAAAGAAGCATGTTAGAATTTGTAGCTAGATTTTGCAAGTTGTGTATATCACAGGCAAATTTGATATGGCATTGTAATCAAAGAGGTATGTTTTACCCTTACTGAGAATGGGGTGCTTCAGTTTTCATTCCTAAAATGGGATTCCCCCAATAAATGAGGCAGAGGACCATTTATGACATTTTTGAATCACAGAAAGAGCTTACATGCCCAATCGCAATCTATTTTACATACCTTACCTACCCTAGTATGCTTTCCAAATAAAACAAAAATCAAACTAACCCCATGACTTGAGTTCTGGGATCTTATCCTAATCATCTCTGTATCCTTAGCATCTAAGTGCACCCTTCATCTACCAGCTGTTAATTGCAATACTGTGTATGGAAAGGTATACAAGTGACTTATGGTCAGAAAGGCACTAAAACAAACCTGAAGGAGAACTCGAAGCAATTCTACTGTTTCGTAGAAACCACACACATGTATGTACCTACATATACAAATAGAGATGGTCACTGACAAAGAAGGAACAGGCAATGTTAGAAATGTTTTAGCTTTATAACATAAATGATGCTTATATGTGTTTAATTCACAAAGCATTAGGCATCTAATACAGACAGCATCTGTACAGGTGACTGTGTTTTTTCCGTTACTTTTCACACAGTCTTTTAAGAACAATCTAGAACAATGATCTTCAAGAAAATTCTCTCCTTCCTTTTTAAAAAAATCTTTTTTAAAGCAAATGTTGCATTACCTCTCTTGAAATAAAATCTTACTCAAAATTTCAACAACCCCAACATATAAAAAGACAAAAGCACAGGTAGAAGACAACTCTGCTGGTTTCTCCTTACTCACCACATATGGCACCCCCATGGTAGTGCCCAAGGCCATTACAGAGAACTCTAGGGCTCTAGTTAGAAAAGCAGTGACTCAGATACATAGGAAATGGATAGTTTTCAACGGTACCCGACAGATGTATCTATATCAATGTTGCATGCACTAAACAGATAAAGATGTAAATGCTATATATGTATGTAGTTTATAATATATAAGTTTAATATTTTAAAGTTTAATATGAATATACACATGTCCAGATCTATACAAATCATCATTCTTAAACTGGCTGGTAAGGACACGTAAAAAAGATAGAAACCATAATTTTGTTCCATATTGTGGTTGTGTAAAACAGGGGGTGATATATTTTTCCTCTATTGGACATATTTTCAGAATCATGCGTGGGGATTTATATGCATACCCTGCGCCATTTATAACAGGGCTACAAATAACTAGGAGTATGCTCATTAGCAAACATTGCTACTTTTCTGAAGGGGATGCCAGGCAGACATGGCTGAAAGGAAAGTCTTTTTTAGACAGAAGAGACAAACCTGGAAATAGGCATCTATATGTTGGTCCTGTGACTGTTTAATGCAGTGTTTCATGAGCTAGAGAGAGAGAGAGAGAGAGAGAACTGATGCTTTGTATAATATCTTACAAAGAAATCTGATGTTCATCTTAACCAGACACAGCTATGATTTTGCCATCTAGTTTCTCAGAAATATTCATCATAGCTGAAGAACTTTCCACGCTAAGGGCCACATGTGACAGAAGGAAGGAAGGAGAGAACCAAACGGCTCTTTTAAAAAAAATCTTTTATCTCTACCACTAAGTTTGGACAAGTAATTGACATGAAGGAAAGAGAGCTTTGTACAAGTAATTAAAACTTAGTTGTCAAGTTGCCCTTCAATTTTCCCCTATCCCCATCTTACCCCGTTTTCTCATCTGTATAGCTTGTGTTGTTGTGCTTGTAGTTGTTTTTCTTAAGGATAATTTTTGCCTCTAAATACTGAGAAAGAATTATCAGGTGCCTGAGAATTGGTGTCTCTGTTCATCTCCCCACACGTGACTGCTTTCTGTCTGGTGCTTTGTCATGGTGCCTCCAGAGCAGACCTCCTCTGCTTCCTTTGTTATCCCCGCCTGATAAATAAACAGCACAAAATTACAGAACTTATTATGGTAATCGAGAGAAGGAAACGAACGCTGAGCCTGCCCCCCCCCATCTATTACACTGCCACTGCAAAGTTGGCTAGACCTGTGCTAAACCTCAGATGCTACTGTAACATCAGCCCCTCTCCTGCATCCCTTTTTATTCCCGCAGCCCTCCACCCTCCGTGATGATTGTTTTCTGTCCATCTTGAGCTGGGTGTCAGTTCATTTAGATTTACATCAAGTAGTAAATTAAAATAATCACTCAGCAAACACTCCGAGCTCAGTTTTCCCTTTCAGTCAGGAGTTGCGCGAGCTGCTTGAAGCATTCAAGCAGAAAATATTGCTGTCTAGATATTTGTCCTCTGGGTGATAAAGGAGGCATTGTCTTGGGACCCACTCAGGCCTCGGAGCCGATCGTCGCTGTGCATCACAGCTGTGAAGTGCGCTTTGTTATGTGTCTGAGGACTCGGGTTCAAGACCTTGTTTTTCTTGAAATACCAGACTGATCAGAGCTGCATATGTTCGGGGGAAAGCAGGGGTCGGTGGTTCTCTGTCCACATTTTTACTAGATTATTCTTGGACAGAACTCTGGGAAAATACCCTGCAGCCTAAACCAGCCCAAGAGTTTTGCTTTGTTTTAATTCATTTTCTTTCTTTCTCTTTCTTGCATCGTCTTTCTTTCTTTCTTTCTTTTTTTCTCCTTCATATTCTGCATTGTTACAGTGCTAGAAAATGCTGGAGTTTATCTGCATGAGTCAGAAACAAAGACTTACAGCACTGCTTTGAACCTGGTGCCATAATGTACCAAGTTACAAACCTGTCTCTTTGTGTTCTTATTACAGTACATCTATCTGCTCATTTGGAAATCAAAATGCAGAGTTCAGTCATCTGGGATGAAATATAGAATGGGCTAAAGAGGTTTTTCACCATTTGTAAATGATCAGTGGAATTTGAAACAAGGAGTTGATAGAGGTAAATGAATCAGAATTTTTGCTTGGAATGAGAATTTTTTTTAAAAAGATAAAAATTATCTTTTGTAACTCTCTAAGCCATTGTGTTTTTATTGCAGATTTTTTGTAGGTATGTTATTGCTAAGAGCGTTTGAAAGAGTAAAATATCTGTTGCTTTAATTAATGAAAGAAAAACATCAAATGATAAGGAGTGTAGTGGTAGGCAGCTAAATGAAAATTGGAATTTTTAATCAATTCTCTGAATTTTTCCAAATAGTTCCACATGCTTGGCTAATTGACTGTTATTATCAATTTTCAGCCAGATATTTGGCATTGTGCTGTATTTGTATGTAAGCCAAGGTATCTATAGCAAATGTGATAGTTGATATATTCCTTATGTCTATGTATGGCTAAATATATACCTTCAATTATAAAATTCTCTATTCTCACATGAAAAAGGAAGTACTAAAATAAGTAAAAAAACAATATGAAAGAAATGGGATAGGCACACATGTTTACATACACATACATACGTCACACACGTGACTTCCTTGTGAATAAATGATTTCATATTCTTGAATAAAAACGCATTGCTTTTGGGGGTGTTTTCATTCAGTGGCAATTGAAGCTGTGGCTCCGCCCCCGTGACCCCGCCACAACCAGCTGCAAAGCTCACCCTGTAGATCATACGAATCTTTCCAGTAGGAATGTATCGTCAAGAACCAGAGGTGTCAATGCACTGGCAAGGCTAAGCCTTCAGATTGTGCCAAGGCATGTGGAAATAAATGGAAAGAATCACCAGACAGAGTGTAAAATCACACATCATTTCCAGTCATATATTATGGTTTGTGATGTTTTGTGTCTGGTAAGTTCCAATTTAGTTCAGAAATGCAGGTTGAAGGAACCAAACCAGAATCTTTGGTTCTGATTTGCTTGGGCTCCAGAGTCAGAGAGCCTTATTTGATGCCCTGTTTTCCCAATGATAGCTGAGTAACCTTGAACAAATTACCTAATCACTGTAGGGGCTCAGTTTCTCCATTTGTACAATGGGAACATTATCTTAATATACCTCATTTGGTTGTTAAAATTATTTAATGAGTAATGCACATTCAGTGCTTAGAACAGTATCTAGCATATACCTAATTTTCAACAAATATTTCATTAGTGATAGCGGTGATGATGATAATAATCCTCATGACAAGTATAAGGGTTAGCCTAAATCCAGGAAATACAACTTGGGTTGGAGAGCTTGGTCCTAGTTTTTCTATGGTTGCTGAATTAGGTTGTCTGAGTTAGAATCTCCGTTCAGTCATTGACTAACTGCGTGCATGGGCAAATTACTTAACTTCCCTAGGTTTTCTTTTCTATGTGATAAGGTAATAACTGTCTCATAGAGCTGTTCTAAATATGAAAATAGGTGCTGCCCATAAGTTGCTTAGAGCAGTACATGACCAAACAGGGCTGCCCCTAAGATATGCAGGACCCTAGGTCAAAACAGACAAACAAAAATCTCTTTCTATAGAACCATTTAAATTGTATTACAAAATTCAAGAGCCAATCACTGAAGATTTAGAAAAATGGGTAGAGAAGAAAACGTAGGCATTTTTTATTGTGTAATTGATGTATATGAAAATCCTTCAGTGTCCGAGCACCATTTCTTCCTGTTCAGTTATAGGAAACGTCTCTTCATGTTTTCTTTCTTTAATTTTTTAATTTTAAGGTTTATTGTTTCCGACTAAAATCACAACTCCCACAATGAGGAAAAGATAGTAATGCTGTTATTTCTTATAATGTCATGAGTCTTTGGGATCCGTATCTATTGAAATAATATTGATCTTCTTGCTTCGGCAGTTCTCTTGTACCATTTTTAAATGCTGATTATAACATTCCTTACATCATCTCATCAACCACTGTGCTGCCCACAAATACTGGTTTCCAATAATTATCTCAGAAGTTGTTTCTGTGCTTCCTTGATGACAACCACAGATGTAAGTCTTGCCTAGAGTATGCAAGAAGATGTGAAAAATAACTTGTTTCCTGATTATGTTAGGTTTACAGTTCAGAAGTCTGTAGTGCACACATAGAGCAACACATTGTCTGACCAAGTTTTCTCTTGAACTCATTAGGCTGTGGTCATTGCATTCCTTGAATGTGATCTCTTTCAATGTTGTCTGCCTTCCACGCACCTCCACCAGCAGGGAGGGTAAACAACTGACAAGAGATTGAGAAAGAATGGTCCGTTTGCATAAGAAATGTCTGTCCTTGGATCAGCCTGGCTTAAACCTACCTGGGTGATTTGACATGATGTGAACATATCAATTAACCAATTAATCAAAACATTAATGGGAAGGACCTATTGGCATTATGGAGCAATGATCTTGGAAGTCTTCGGAGGAGATAGTTGTGACCACCTAGAGTACTGACTGGCACATGGCACAGAGCCTGTGGAAGGGATGGGCTGACTTATCTGAATGCCAACAGCAGTGGCACGCTGGAAAAATGACATCTGTACCACCATCACCCTCAGCTACTGCAGACTGAAGGTGGTACTGTGGTTGGTTGGAACATAGATGGATGAGATTTAACACATTGGTTACATACATGGCTCAAGCCAAAGATTGGCAGAGGACTGTTGGTAGCCTGAACTCCTCCTGTGTCTGACTTTAGAGTCATACCATTCTGACACGACACTCCAAAAGAAATACTGTACTGATGAGCAGGAGAAATCCATTCACCAGTCCACCCTCCTGGCAGTGGCTGGCCATGTGGTCCCAGGGCAGACCAGAATGACCCCGGAGCTTCTGGGGCATCCAGTTGACCCTATGATTACAGAGAATGTCATAGCACTGCAAAGGGGAAAAACAGGTCAGGACTCAAAAGGATCCTGATCTGGGCTCAGGTAGACCTACTAAAATGGCCAGAGAGAGACTAACAAAAATTTGAAGAGGTCACTTTGTGGCTGGAATGGGAGTTTCTTGTTGGGTAGGGAAGGAGAAGGAGGGGGGAAAATGGGTATCGGAAGCAGAGGCGACAGCCCTAGCAAAAGAAAGAGACAGAAATACGAATGGCCTAGTTGTTGAAAGAATTGCAGGGAGTAAGGTATGGGCTTGTGCAGGGGCTGTTGGGGGCACTGAAGGAGATGCAGACAGAGACTAGAGATCAACCTGAAATGTTCGGTTGAGGCCAAGTTTTGAAAAGTTTTGAGTACAAATTATATCTCTATATATTTTAGGGACCTATTTAATGCTAGGATCTGGGCATTGGAGACACTATTCCAAGTTTGGAAGAAGTAGGGTGGATTGTTGAAAGATTTTCAAGCAATGGAGTGATCTGTGTTTCCTAAATAATCCTCTGGTAGAACTTTAGGGGTTAGATACCAGTGGGGGAGGCCATAGAGAAGAAGGTGAATTAAGGAGCTATGTACTTACTTCAGGGAAGAGATGAAGGGCACCTCGGTTAGGAGAGCAGAATGAGAATGGAGAGGAGAGCTCAACCCAAGATTCTTATAGAGTTAAGTTCAGCAGACTTTGAGGACTAACCAGATGGAGGCTGGAGGAATAGACTGGCCATCTGGTGTTACAACAACTAAGAGATTTATTCACCCAGTCCATGACATTTTGTTGAGTGTGTGTCCCCCAAGTGCCCAGCCCTGTGCAAGCAATGCAGGAGAAGGAGGAGGTCTGGTGGTGATGGGCTTTCAGAGGGTAAGAATCATCTGTATGTTACATATGCAGACTGCCAGGCCTCTCTTAGTAAGCGTGGGTTCTAGAGCCAAGGGATCTGTATTTTTAACAATTACTCTAGGTAACACTTTCCATCAGGAAAATTTGGGAAATACTGTATAAAAAAATACATTTGATTCTGGATAGGAGGAGATGACCGATATAGAGAGAAATTACATGAATGCATATACAGGGGATTCTGCTACATTTACAGGGGCATCAGAGGCAGAAGATGTTAAGAGGAGGTTTGCTAAGCTACGCTATGGGGAAAAAAACAAGCAAACAGAAGAAGCTAAAACAATAAGAAATAAACTCTCCAGAGAACACCTCTCTCTGGATCAGAGAAATAGAACTGGAAACCTCTGCGAATAGAAATGTCTCCTGTGCTGACTGAAAGATTTGCTCAGCCTCCCATCCAAATCCAGATTCAGGCTCTAGCATTGATTATGGTGATTGATATTGCAATTCTTCGTTTTTCTGTGGAGTCCTCGCCTTGAAGCCCACACTATGCTTGTTATCTGCTGCTCCACTGGAAAGCCAATACCGAAGAAGGCAAAGGACCTTCTGGTTGGAGGGTGGAAAAGCGAGAGACCAGAGGGTTTTATGTTTACTGCAATGCCCTTCGTCTTCATCAGAACTGTGAAGCAGGTGGAATTTGGTTTTGGTGCACTCCTTAACCGCGATGCTTGTGTTATCCGTGCAATCCCCCACCGCTATGAATCACAGCATACACACACTGCCCCACGTAGGCTAGAACCCCATGTACCTGAATGGTTCCTGGTTTCTACACCTAAGATCTATCAATAGCTTTCTCCCAGAGCCCCGTTTATCTTTTCTCTCCCAAAGGCAGCGCTGTTTTCATCTGACTACTTGATTTCTGTCAAAGTTTTAGTGCGTTGTAGTGGCTTAGTGTGTTATCTGACCCAGGTAATGAACACTTTAATAGAAGACTTTCGCAGAGGGTGTCTTAAACTAAAAGGATGACTTTAATGATGAAATTTCAGGAAAGAAGAGATATTTTGTTTAGATGGAGAGAAACTAATTAACCAGGACAAGCCGAGGATGAATACAATTTAGGGAACAGTTCTTTTTATAATTAAAATTAAAAAATTTTAATTATAAATTCCAGATATCAATTCAGGCAATAACAACTCCTTTACGAACAATTTAGGACATTTAAATGAGGTAACATATATAAAGCCCCAGCTGTAGGACTTGGAATTCAATAAATATAATTTTTTCCTAACACCCTTATCTCCATCTGGGTGGCTGTGGGTTGCCCTGTGATCACTTGCTGTGTATTTCTTCCAGCTTATTCAGCTAATAATTCTATTTAATTCCGAAGAGGGAAGGGTGTCAAGAAGGAACTTGAGTGTCAAGCCTTAGAGCTGAGGAGATTATATATATATATTTTAAATATTGGCAAACAGTCCTATAAAGAAGTTATCAAAATTCAGTCAAAGCAGTTGCTGTATGGTATAATTATGATGGTATGATGGGGATTCTGCAACAGTCATCTCTGGAGGAATGCTGCCCTGTTCCTGTGATAATTAAGCAACTTAGTGCGAGAAAGGCTTAGAAACAATAAGCTTAGCTTGACTTACATTTTGCTATCTAGAGAACCTTAAAAATTGTGGAATTTTTCACCTCGCTGGCACCCTATTTTGCCATACTCCGCGTGACATATATGAGGAAGAAAATGCTCAAGTTGTAGAGCAGGGATACTATGATATCGCTGTGGCTGCTCAGATGCCTCTCTCCCTCTTTAACTTTCTGTTCCTCAGGAGTGTTCGGAATAGGGGAGGGTTGCCAAAGAACCGTGTGCTGGTAGAAGAAAGTGAAGCTACCATGCTTTCCTATTCAATACTGACTCAAAGTGAATGCATATGCTCTGCATTGGAAATGCTGTCAGCAGTGTTCTGGCCGTTTGTAGGTACTCAAATCACTAACCTTGCCAAAGAATAAGTTTGTGAACCTCCTTTCAGAGGTTCTGTCTCTGATATTTCAGAAGCATTCAATTATAATTCTGAGGCTTCCTTTTATGTGGCAGTCATGGGTTGTCAGCAAGGATAGAATTAAGAGAGGCACGTGAAGTGTGCTACTGCGCCTCATGCCTAAGGATTTCTCTTTCTTTTGTTCGTGGTGACAAATGACAGCCTTAAAGATATTTGTCCTGATTCCTCACTGTCCCTATGCAGGTAAAAACTTCCATTGAAGTCAAACAAGCTTCATTGAAGTTAATGGGAAGTAATGCCCTTGAAGGGAAGGGAGAACTAGGGTGATTAATTTTAATTAGCCAAACATAAACAAGCATGTGTCTACAAGTAGTGACAGGAAAGTGGATGTTTGTAACTGTTAACTTAGCTTTAGGGGTCTTGGTAAGGCGATTTTCTCAAGAATCAGATAGAACTGTTTCAACCCAGAAATGTACGAATATCCATAAATAATAAAATCCATTCTCCAGTAAGTAAGTATGTATCTGAGATATTCCCCCAAAACATTAATTCAACAAAAAGCTACTAATATATGACCACATGCCAAACACTTTCCGGGCCTTGGGGATAGAAAGGTGAGTACCGCCAGCTACCCATGTGGAGCTAACATTCAGTCTGTGGAAACAGCTCAGCGAACAATTTTGTTACAAGTTATTAATTTGTGTCTCCATCATTCACTTATTGATTTATTGATTTATTCAAGAAATACTTAGTAAATGCCTTCTAAGTTTTTTTGCACCGTTCCTATAACAGGAATGTGCAAAGTACTATCGGAATCCAGTGGAACAAGAATTTGATTCAGCATGGAAGGCTGAGTTAACAATCATGGAAGTCTTCTCAGAGAGAGTGTCATTTGAACTCAGTTTCACAAGAATAATGTTTAGTTAGGCAAAGAAGAGAAAAACATAGGACATAGAAACTATATAAGGAGAGATATGGAAGCACATAAACTCAGGGTATGTTCAGAAAAAATAGGAACTTCACCAGGGCTCTGATGTGCGGTCAGCAAACTACAGCCTACTAGCCAAATCTGGATCACCATATATATTTGTACAGGCCATGAGTTAAGAATGTTTTTAAATTTTTAAATGGTTGAAAAGATCAAAAGAAAACTATTTCGTGACATGTGAAAATTATGTGAAATTCAAATTTCATTTTCTGTGAATGAAGTTTTATTGAAAAACAATAACACACATTCATTTCATGTTGTCTATGGCTGCCTTTGCTCCACCCGGCAGAGTGAGATGGTAGCTACAAGACTGTATGACCCACACAGCCTAAAATATTTACTGTCTCACTCTTTGTGGACAAAGCCTACCAACACCCACTCTAGTATATAAGATGCTGATAGATTGAGACCAAATTGTGGTGAAATTTAGATCGTATTTGAAAGAATATGAACTTCATCTTCTGGGAACTGGTGAATACAAAAGCTTAGGGGTTTATTTTTATGTTGTAAAAATAACATTTTGATGAATTTAGCATTCATTAAGTTGACAGAAACTTCCATTCACACATAAGTGCCACATGATCGCACAAGCATGATCAGGACACCTAACAAATCTCTACAGTTCCTAAAGATAATTAAGAGGTAGTTCAGATGTGTCAAGGGTTATGGGTCAAAGAGGAAAAAAAAAAAGATTTTTATGTTTATAAAGTCCCCAAAGTGACTATTTGGCAGAGACAGTTTCCTGTGGAAGGAAGTCAGGAATACACCTAATTTATGGTATAATGACTAAAGACTGAAAAAAGAGTGTCATTTCATTTCAGCTATTGTTTCCACTATTTTAGAACAAAAAGAATAGCTTCTTTAATGTCAAAAAGTCGCAGGTCATTTTGCATGACAACAGTTTATACATATAAGAAAATGCATAATGAAATCATATATTTTACACTTTAAATTTATTTAAATGAACTTATTTATGAAACAGAAATAGACTCATAGATGTAGAAAACAAACTTACAGTTACCAAAGGGGAAAGGGGGAGAGGGATAAATTAGGAGTTTAGGATTAATATATATGCACTACTATATATAAAACAGATAACCAAAAAACAAGGACTAGTGTATAACATAGGGAACTCTACTCAATATTTTGTAATAATCTATAAGGGAAAAGAAACTGGAAAAGAATATAGATATAGATAACTGAGTCACTTTGCTATACACCTGAAACTAACACAACATTTTAAATCAACTATACTTCAGTTGAAAACAATTTAAGCTGCATTTGTAGACACAAAAATAGTAGTACAAACTTACGTAAACTTTATTCAATCTTT
This sequence comes from Monodon monoceros, assembly GCF_005190385.1. NCBI lineage: Eukaryota > Metazoa > Chordata > Mammalia > Artiodactyla > Monodontidae > Monodon > Monodon monoceros. The sequence continues at coordinate 39,095,916 of NW_021703775.1, read as the reverse complement.
TGAATACTATTGGGTATGTGTGGTTTCAGGGATCTCAAAAAGCTATGGGGATTTAAATGTTTATGGTAAAAAGGCAAGGAGTCAACTGATGTGTATAATTTCATGGAATAATTTTGACTGAACTACTTAATAAATTATTTTGACTGAACTGCTTAATAAATTAACTGCTTTACATTATGCTTGTGAGATTTCCTATAGTCGTCACATTAAAAAAAAAAGCCAAAGAAAATGTTTGGTTAAAAAAATTATCAAAACCAAACAATTTGGTTAACCATGTACTATGTAACTTAAACCTGATTAGCCAGTTTCTTCCAACAGCTAACCCCTTCAACAGTTAATCGATTTGTCCTCAAAAAAAGAGAGAAAATTTAGGCTAAAAATTCACCCATACCACCCCCTCTATTTGGGTTCTAGGTCTAACCTCTTCACTTACTTTTTTTATCTAGATAAATTCGAAAATTGGCTTAGAGGTCACTTGCAGAACAGACCCCATAATACTAATCTTTTGCAATTCAATCAAAAGTAGATAGCTTATTCCTAACAGTTTAGGAGATACCTGGAAAATGAAGGATGAAATAAATCTTGGCAGTAGACTGATAAATTGATGATATGGTCAAAGTTAATCACGCCAAAGGAGCCTTCAACCACAGAATTAAAGAACAACCACTGCAAATACAATTCTCTGGCTTTCTCTTCAGCAAACTCAGCTGAATCCAGCTTAAAACTGCATTCAGTGAATCCTCTAACATTTTGACTGAGGGGTGATGTGGAGGTCAACTTTGAGGTCAACAGTAGGGCAATGTGATGAAACTTCCATTTCATTGTCAATCATGCATTTGAATGAAGTTCTTTTTTATAGACAGAGTAAGAGCGAAAGGCCAGTACAGATACCCTCCCTTGTCAATTACTGCATGTTTTGTGTCTTGAGTCACTGGCCCTAGAACCTGAAGAACTCTTTCTGTCTATTTGTTTGTTAAGAATTGACCCAAGATTCTTACTTTAACCCCAGAATATGTAGTAAACTTCAGGGTTACTATTTTTGTTGTAGTTATGATTACTACTCCCAATGTCATTCTGTTTACGTAATGCTTTTGACATTTTTATTACTATCACCTCTAATCTCATTTGATTTTCTACAGTAGTCTTGTATCAGTATTTCCACTTGACACATGAAAAACATACTTGGTCATTTATTTAAAAAACTGCAAGTCAGACATTTTGTCTATTTTAATACAGGAAATTTCTGAGAGTTCAAGAAAACCCAACTATTCTTCTTAATTATATCTCCCCCACTATACATCCTATAGCCAAATCAGTTAGGTCATGCTTCTATCTGATCACCATACTCCCAGCTGAATATTAAGGTAAAGATGGATTCATAACAGTTTGGTTGGTTAATAGCCAATTTAGCCCAGAGAAATTAATATAGTTTATAGCTAGTCAAATGAATTACAGATAACACGGGGCTAGGAACCTGAACCAAACACGTCAAATTAGAAATTCAATAAATATCCATTAATATCTTTTTATGGACAAGGCATTGTGTTAGGCCCTGAAAGATTGATAATAAATAAGATAGTGCTTTTATCTTCAAGATGTTTTATAAACTCATTGAAAGGAATTATTAATTTATTGAAGCTCATGTAGAACTTTTTCACTGAAACTCCATTCTAATGTAAGCATTTTCAGGAAAAATAAAAGTAAAAGAGGAGACTTCCCTGGTGGTCCAGTGGCTAAGACTCCACACTCCCAATGCAGGGGGCCTGGGTTCGATCCCTGGTCAGGGAACTAGATCCCACATACCGCAACTAAAGATCCCATACACAGCAACAAAGATCCCTCGTGCTGCAACTAAGACCCTCCCTGTGCAGCCAAATAAATAAATAAATATTAGAAAAAGAAAAGGAAAAGAGATTACTACATTCAAAGTTGAACGGAGTCTACATAATTACTATAAGTATGTAGTTATAATAGTCTCTAAGTTAAACCTTAACTGAACAATTTACATGCCTACGAAGGACCCAGGACTTGATCATAAAAGATTTAGGGACCCCCATAAAGAGGTTTAAATGTAATTTGCATAAAAAATTCAATTCAAGACAATATTGTGGAATGAGAACTAGTTTTTCAAGCAGAATACTTGGATCTAATCCTGTCCTTGCCATGAACTACTTCGATCTTTTGATCTTGACGAAGTTACTTAACCAATTATCTTTAAAATGGTGGTGGAGTTTGGATAGATACTGAACTAAGACTTCTTTCATCTTAAACCTTCATTACTTTAAAAGTATATTGAATTACTAACAGTAAGTAATCTACCAGATCTATGTATACACTAGTCCCACCCATGGTAAATGACAGCCCCACTAGTCACTTTCCACTGTAGGAGGCAAACTTTCCTAGAACTATGGCTTGGTTTCTGTAGGCTTGCTGAGAGTTCTTTTATATTCTGGTAATAGGTATGAGTGACTGGTTTTCATTATCGCATGGTTTAGAATAGATGATACTAGAAATGTTGAAAACCATGGCAGGGTGGAGGAATGTAGAGAAATGAAGACACTTATAGAAAGGCTTTATTTTTTAACTCATAATGAGATAATTTTAGCCACTTTACTGGGCCTTTTGCATTAAGCTCCTCAAATCAGAGTAACAAATGCATATGTCCTCATGGAAAATTTCCTGTTCAGAGAAAATCCACTACATTATTTCATTGAAATAGAAATATGAAAATAGATAACTGTTCAATAAATTAGGACACCATCCTAATGAATATTTACTAAAGATTCATAAAGTACTACATCAGTTTCTAAGAAGACTAATAGGGATTTTCACTTTGCTCAGCTTAGTTCTTGTTAGAGGCAAATGGTAGTGGAATATCAGCAAGAGCTCTAACCGTTGGGGCTGGAAGGAGTCTTTATATCAGTTGCTTTTCAACGGAGTTAGGCGTGCCCATCCAGAGGAACCAAGGTGAAGGATCTTGTGTGGATTGACTGTTGGGGAGCTGACTGATAATTCCTACTGTGATACACTTCAATGCCAGCCCACAACAAGAAGCTGGGATTGGATTGAGAGCCAGTGTAAGCTCTAAATGGAGTTTTACTGTGAAACAAAACACCTGTCTTTCATCCCAAGCTAAATTGACAAGTAATAATTTAGTTGTCTAAACTGAGAGCTTTCAGGATTCCAAACTGCATAATGTCAAAAGACAATGTATGAAGTTGCATTTGGAAGGTTCAAAGGTAGAATGCCATGTAGGCAAAACATATAAAATGACTGGTCTTTTCCCCTCTCTGTCTAGTTCTTTCTTCTGTTCTCTCTCCTTTCCTTTGCTACTTTTTCTATTTTTCTATGTGTGTTGGGGACGGGGGATGAGAGAGGTGGGGTAGGGTGGAAAGGTTGTAGCTAACTATAGAAATTGGATGGATGTGGAACAAAGGAAATCCTAAATCTAAAAAAAAAATTTCCCTTTCTTGTGCTTTCCACTAGGTCAGCATTTCCAATGATCAGCTGAACTAATCAGATATTAAAGGGCAGAAAAGAAATAAAAAGTATTCGGGCCCTTCAAAAAAAAAAAAGAATATTTGGATGAGATTACTAAATTCCTACACAGCTCCCTACATAAATGCAAAACAATATAGCCAGGATTTTGTAGTAACTTTTTCCATACAAATTATTCTGATTTCTCTATCTTCTACTTCAGTTGTATTTGTTAAAATCTGAGTACCTGGCATCAGAGCATCCAAATGTAAACCCCTACACTTGACTAAATTTCACACTTCTCCCACAAAAATTTTAGGATAAGTAGCAAAAATAACTATGGCCTTTGTTCCCTACAAACTAAGACCACGTATACACAAACCCTGAGCATTTCTTTTTCTTTTATTTTGCAAACTCACATACTATCTCTTCTTCTGTTCTCTTTTCCAGAAGAGCAAATTAAAGAAGCAGGGTCGGTTAGCAAAACGAAGCAGATGCTGCAAAAGTAGCCAGTTAGTTCTGCAGAAGTATCTGATTGGACTCTGCCATCTGTCAATTAGCATTTCTGTGTTTTGTTGATGAAGTGATATTTACTTTTCTGGACTGCCATTGGCTGAGATGTTTAGTGTAATGAATGCTGAACTGAGCCTAGATAATTTTTTAAATCATAGCTTGGGGCTTAACAGCCCTTTAAATGAATTGTATAAACAAGATAGCTGTTAATTCTCAATCAATGTATCATTAATCATCAAATAGCATTAAAAAATAGGAACTGTCCTTAAAAAGCTCAGTAAACTCTATTAAAGTTACCAAATTATCCATTCAGGGCTGTTTTCATTCAGAGAGTGTCAAAATTTTAACAGATTTATATTTGAAGATACATATTTCTGTGAGCTAGTAACTGAGACATATATATATATATATATATATATAATTTGTCTTCATAAATTAACATGGCCTCAAGAAATTAGTAACTACTATAGCCTTAAATCTGTAGTCATTAATAAAAATGGAAAATATATCCCACAGTGAGTCCCGTGTGTCTTTAGATTGCCAACACCCACTGGCAAACATTGCACCAAACTCATGTTAGGAGATTTAAGTACGGCAAAATATAAAAATATATGTGTAAGCTATTCTTTCCTGTAACATACATGCAGCAATTTAAAATTTCATCTACAATTGCATAGACTCAACCCTTGGGGAGCAGTCTGGTGATTCTAGCTTGCCTCATCTCTCCCACTGGACTACGATTCTGCCTCACATGTTCATGGGATCCTAGAACAGTGTCTGGCATATAGTAAGCAATAAATACTTGTTTTATCAATGAACAAGTGAAGGTAGAGGTTGTAAAGTGATGTCAAGGCAAATGACATTTATTAACTTTCTTTTTCTCAGCATTAAGCTGTATTCTTTGTACCTATTAACTTATGTAACCCTTATAAAAATTTTATTAGGTGGGTGGTATTCTCAAATGTAATATTTATTTTTATATCAATTTATATGCAAATAAAGATTTAATATTATTTATGCATTAAATTAAATTCATATAATCAATATATATAATGATATTTAATATATTACGACCATATCTTAAGAATTCAGATAATGACAAAAAACTTACAATGACAGCTGTTTTTCTCTCTGAGGCCATTTTCTCCAGGGGAGCAATTCTTCAGTCTCTCTTTTCTTTTAAAAAAAATTCTTTTTCTTTTTTTTTTAAACCCCACATTTGTTTATTTATTTATTTTTTTGGCTGTATTGGGTCTTCGTTTCTGTGCGAGGGCTTTCTCTAGTTGTGGCAAGCCGGCGCCACTCTTCATCGTGGTGCGCGGGCCTCTCACTGTCGCGGCCTCTCTTGTTGCGGAGCACAGGCTCCAGACGCGCAGGCTCAGTAGTTGTGGCTCACGGGCCTAGTTGCTCCGCGGCATGTGGGATCTTCCCAGACCAGGGCTCAAACCCGTGTCCCCTACATTAGCAGGCAGACTCTCAACCACTGCGCCACCAGGGAAGCCCCTTCAGCCTCTTTTCTGAGGATATTGTGATGCTTGGATACCATGCAAAGGAGTGACAAATTCAGTCTGTGACTTCAGAATGGAAGTAATAGTAAGAAGAATGTTGAAGGGTAAATGAGACAACCAGCTGGATTGGGATAGAGAGGACAGTATTCTAAGTTAAAGGAGAAGCAAGCACAAGTCTTGGAAGTTGCTGGTACAAAGCAAGAAGTTGCTGGTGTGTTTGTGTAGCTGAGAGCATAATGTGCCTGTGTGTATTTGAGAAGATGGAGAAATATAGGCATCAGGAAGCTGGAAATATAAGCTTAGACTGTTGCATAGAGGACTTGCAGTGCTATGCTGATGAATTTGCATTTTGTCGTGTATGTAGAAAGACAAGCAAAAGCTTAAGGAGGCATCAAGTCTGTATTTTAGAAAGACCTGGCAACATTATAGAGAATGGATTGGGGAGGGAAGGAAGCAGAGTTAAGCCCACTAGTTCAGAGGCCATTGTGGTCATCCATACAAGAAACAATGAAGACCTGAATTGCAACTATGTACTTATTGTGGTCACTGTTGATGACCTGCCCAAAAGCCCAACTCTTACTTCTTCATCCATAATGAAATTGCAGTTGTGTTTGTGCACCCACTTCTCCGTGAGGCACCCCCAACCCCAATTCGGGAATAAATCCTGATTAGTCTAAGGTATCTTAGTGGAAAATTCACTTAATTTGCTAGTGATTGGCTAAGGATGTGCTGTGTGACATGATCTGAACAGTGGGATGCAAAGAGAATTTACTAGGAGCTTTTGAAAAACTGTTTTCCTTTTATAAAGAGGAACTGGGCTGGACAGCTCCTTCCACTGGATATTTTCATGCTCAGATGTAATGTTGCAAAACATCTGACCACGTGGGAGAGCAGAAAGAAAGAACCTGGGCTTTTTATGACACCGTTGAACTGCTAAGTTAATTAATTCTTATTCTTCCTATTGTAAGAAATAATAAATTTTCACTTATCCAAATTAGTACAGCACTTACCCTCCCCTTCCTCCTCCTGCTACTGCTGCAAATAATACCATGTGTTTGGGAAGATTACCACATACCAAACACCATCTAAAATAACACCCCTACAAAATAGATTCCATCGTTATCCCCATTCTACAGATGAGGACGCAAGTTCAGTTGAGTGAGGTTAAGTCGTTTTCTGAAGGTCACACAGCTATTGAGGTGTAGAGCCAGGCAGACTTTGAATCCACATTTATATCCAGACTATAAACTTTTAACCTCAGTATCACATTGCCTCTCAAGGTAATAGTCAAGAATGGCAGGGTGGAATTTTGAAAAATATACCAGAGGTTATACCTATATCCATAAGCTTAGGGACTTGATATATTGGATAACAACAGACAAGGTATCAAAGATAATTACGAGAATTTTATTTTTTAATTGAGTGACTTGGTGAACACTGTTAAGATGAACTGAGGCTGGGACTAAGAACAGAGGTTTAGGGTTAGGAATTAGAAATGAAATGTAGCTGAGTTGGGGACCTGTAAAAAGAATAGTGTTGGAATATGTTCCATAGGCAGTTGGGAATGGGACCAGTATTTTTAGTTACTATTGTGTTGTCTTGTCTGGGGGAGGGAGGATTAGCAAATGCTTGTGTAAGAAAAGCAATTAATACATAAACCACTTTTGAATATGTGCATAAACATGCTCTTTCCCCTGCTTCCAACTTCCACCACCTCACTCAGATTGATACATAATCGAACATTAACGTAACAAGGAAAGAGAGAACATAAAATATCTCTGTTGGAGCATGCTTAGTCTTACGCACATGTAGCAATAAATAATAATGATGAAATCCTTTATTTCCAAAAGACTCATTGGTTATATTTTTTACCTGTACATTTTCAACTACAAATTCAAAGTCAAATACACATCATAAATATTTTTATTCCTTTACTGGTATTTTCAGTTATCTAACTAACAATTAGAGCATCCCACAAGGTAGTTTTTCAAGTGCTTTGTGTATTTTTTCCCTGAAAGCATTAACAGCAAAGGTCAACAGCCCTATGATGCTTCTGGAATGACAACCAAGTGACAACACATTGCAGTGAGGCTTCTGTTGCCATCCATGTGTTTTAGGTGCATGTGGCAGAGACGTTAGTGAGACAACCAAGCGCGATGCTCTTAGACAGGAAAGTGTTTTCTTTCAGTGAGCTAATTTTTTTGCAGTAATAGAGTCAAATCGAGGGGGAAATAGCTTGTTTTAGCAATGAGATGCTTACCCAAGCCTCAAGGGTGACAGCACAGTGAGAATCAACTACTGATAATAAAATCCAGTCAGCCAGCTGCTTTGCCCATTTATTAATTTATTCCAGTTATTTCTTTAGTCCTGCACTGTTTATTGATCATCTCCAAGGTGCTGGGCACTCTACCTATGCACATGTTTGTTTCCGCTGCTAGACTGGGAAGACAGGGAACTTGAAGACAGGGAAAGTCTCCGGGTCAGTTTTACATCCTCAAGGCAGAGAAAAGATGGTTCTTTGAGCTGATGTGAACTACACTAGACCCAGGTAACAGAAGGATGTCAAAAGCAAACATGGTCCATGGGATTCCAGTCTTGCAGTGTACACAGTCTACATGGAAATGGCACCTTAGTTGAACAACCAGGTGGCTTTGATGAACCTGGCCTTCAATGGTGTTCATAGTTTATTCAGGTAATCAGTAAATAAATGAGATATCCAACCACTGGGTTGACAGTCATTTCATTCAACTGATTTGTTTTAAATATGGCAGATATCTTTGTGGTAAGGAAGACCTGGATTCAAATCCTGAAGGTGCCACTTTCCAAATGGACGTTGGTGGTTCAAACAGCTATTACTTTTAAGCTTTATTTCTTTTCTTTTAAAATAGTGATTGATATAACAATCACCTAAAGTGATGTTCAAATCACATAGTGACTGTAAATTGCTAAGCATGGCACGGGGTACAGGGTAGGTACTCAACTAAAGGTGATGCGTGTAATGAGTTCTTTTTGTTGATGCAATCTAATCTAAACATTGCATATGGAGTATCTGACCAGGGGTTCCTGGTGGCAGCTTACTTTTGTTTTCCTTTTACCTTAGAGTGTACTTACAGTTAGGTATTACCAGTGATATGGCTTTCCATCATTGCTTTTCAGCTATTATTCTAAACAGGCAAGTACTCCGAGGCAAAAAGCAGGAAATTATTGATTAGTACAAGTAAATCCTAGGTGATGAGATGCATTTGGTGGATACAACCTTTGCTCTGTTCCACAGCCACAGACAAGACCAGGAGCCCAGTGCCTCAGTTAAGAAGTATTCAACAGCAAATAAACAAACAAGCAAGCAACAAAACCTGGCAGCAGATTTAGGTAGTCTAAGTTTAGTGCAGTGACTCAAAAATGTCATAATGGGCATTGTATCTCTTTGTGCTCTGTCATCTTCTGTCCGTTGCCTTTGGGACTTGTGTCCTATGGTTGTTATTTTATGATCCTAAGATGGCTGCTACGGCTCCAAGCCTTACCTCTGCTTTCCAGACAGAAGACTGGCAAAGGTCTCATCCTTTTGAAGCTTTGTGTTTTTATTCCAGGAGTATTGTCCTCCTCAGCAGGCTTCCAACTATATCTTGTAGGACAGAAGTGAGTTAGTTATATGCCCATCTTTAGATCATTTGCTGGCAAAAGTAATGAGATTTCAATGATTAATTTAGATCAAGAAGATAGATAGGGACATACCTAGTTTTCACCCCTTCTCTGAACTCACAGGGAAGAAAAACAACAAAATTGGGAACGGAACAGGGCCTTCCACACTCCTAGTACCTTGGGAGAAATTGTATTTGGTTAAAATTAAGGACAATTAGGACATTTACATTACAAACACGGTGACCTTGGGCAAGGTATGGAGCTCTGAGAGCATTAGTGAAAATGGGGAAAATAAAATCAATCTGAGAGGTTTGAAAGCTTCTGGCCCAGTCCCTGGTTGCTAGTAGCTTCTCAATAAATGTTGGTCTCTCACTGTGAGATGACTGAGTTTACCATAAAACTGTAAAACTCAGCTTCTTCATCAGTAATATGGGCACGATAATAGTGAGTTAATTCTTGCAAAGCAGGCAACGTAGCTTCCAAATGGGCTCAGTGATTGTTGATCAAGATAATGGATGACAATAAAGATGTTGTAGACTGCTTAGCCTATTTGGGTAATGTTCAGAGTACATATATATATATACACACGTATGTATGTATATACGCATATATATACACATAGGCTGAAAATAACCCTTGAAGCTCTACTCTAAAAGGGAGATTCCTTTGGGCCTTGAGGGACCCTCCGTCATTGAGAATTTCTTCATTTAAATTCTAAAGTAGCACTGAAGGTAGGCAGTCCTTAATTTTATTAGCTCTTATCAGCTAACACTTTAAAAAGGATGAGTGAGAAGTGTCTGAGTCTTTTCTATAACTATTTATTTACTGGCTTGGTAAGGACAGATAGGAAATATCCTTTTTTCTCCCCCTTCCTCTGCCTCTAGATTAAAAAAAACTCATTACAGGAATTAAAAATTCATTTACAGGAGCTCCAAGTCTTGCCAAACAGACTCCCCCAAGTCCAATTTCTCTCTGACGATTTAAAAAAATTTGTTTCAGTATGTCCAGCAAGACTGGCTTCTGCCTTAGGCTAGACAAGCCCACCCAGGAATGGTCACAGGTTAAGCTCTGGACTGCAGACTCTGCCGAGGGGGAGTTTAGCAAAGAGGGATAAAAGTCTTGGCCTCTTATGCGAGACTATGAGAATTCCTCTCCTCTGGCTTCCCAGGAAGCTCTGGAGAGTGTTTTGTTTCCTTTTTCTCCCTTCTCCCTTTCCTCGCCTCCTAACAATTATGCCACGTTTTAAATATTCCAAATGAAAAGACCTTTCTCATTCCTTTCAGGGAGATAGGTTATCTTGCCTTCTTCATGCTTGCTGAAGGATTTCTCTAAGTAAAATGCAAGAATCATGAGAGATCCCTCAAACTCCTAGACTTCTAAGATAGGAAGAAGAAGAACCAGACCGGGGGGGGGGGGGGAAAAAAAAGGAAAAACGTAGCAAGAAAGTTAAGATAGTTGGGCTTTCTAATGTCCTAAATCTCCTTCTTGTCTTGTGTCCCCTATTTTGTTTTCCCTACCCTTCAACCCTCTCCAAGCCTACAACCCACTGGATTTCCAAGTATGTCAGTTTCATCCTAGAAGAACCTCTCTCAAACCCGGTAGTTTTGCTTCCTGGCTGCCCCTACTTTAGTTCAGGTATGAAGAGAACGATGGCAGCAGCCCATACTACCACCAGCCCTCTGCTGTCCCCTGACGCCATGCTGTTAGAAGGCATTGTCCTACAACAGCAGTCAGGGAGTCTCCTGCCTGTGGTGCTTGAGCGGTTCCACACTGCCTGTACAACTAAAGCCCAAGTCGCTGAGCTCCGCATGTAAGGTATATTATGATATAGATATGGCCCTATTCTGCTTCTCCTAGTTTGCTCATATCCTGCTCTTTCTCCATCTGTGACATTGTGGTTTATAAAAAGATGTATATATTTGGTTTTTGTCCCCATTTCTGGCACAGAACTCTTAAGATCCTTGGAATTTCCTAAGTGATAAGAAGAATAAAGTTGTCTTTTGATATTCATAACAAACTCCCTTCCATCACACCTATGTTTATGTTAATGTGATGACTTCTGGAAGGACCTAAATGGGGGTCAGTTGCCAGAGGAGCTAACCACATGATTAGAGGTTTGGAACTTTTAGCCCCACACCTCTGATCTTCAGGGTGGGGAGAGGGGCTGGAGATTGAGTTCAATCACTAATGGCCAATTATTTAATCAATCATGCCTATGTAATGAAGCCTGCATAAAAAAACCAAAAGATAGGGCTTCAGAGAGCTTCCAGGTTGGTGAACATGGAGATGCTGGGAGACTAGGTTGCTTGGAGAGGTCATGGAAGCTTCTGTCCCTTTCCTCATACTTGTGCTATGCTTCTCTTCCATCTTGCTACTCCTGAGTTATATCACTTTATAATAAACTGGTAATCTAGGAAGTGAACGGTTTTCCTGAGTTCTGTGAGCCACTCTAACAAATTAATTGAACTCCAAGAGAGGGATGTTGGAACCTCCAGTCTATAGCCAGTTGGTTAGAAGCATAGGGGACAACCTGGACTTGCAATTGGCTTCTGAATTATGTGTATGCGTCGGGGGATGGGAGGCCAGTCGGTAGGTTGTAGCCTTGTAGGACTGAACCCTTAACCTCTGGGATCTGATGCTATTTCCAGGTAGAGAGTATCAGAATTGAGTTAAGTTGTAGGACCCCTAGCTGGTGTCACAGAATTGCTTGATGTGAAAACCTCACACATCTGATCTGGTGTCAGAAGTGAGGTAGCATAGTAGAGGAGTGAGATGATAAAGGAGAGACAGACAGGAGTGCGCTTTTCCCTTATACCATCTTCCTCCTGGCCGCAGCCACACTCCTCATCTATCTTACTTCCTGCCATCTAGGATGTGTCTAAGACGGCCCTCTGCCCTAGGTCTAGGCAGCCGCTTGTTCACTTGTCAGAGCTGTGTGGCTCTGATGGCCTCTTGCTCTGTTGGCCTCTTGCTTCCAGTGCTCACTAACTCAATTTGGGAGTCATTCTGGGCTCCTCTCTTTAACTCTCCACCTCCAGTCCATTAGGAAACATGCGATTTTCCTTCGAAATATGTCCGGTATCTGAACTCTTCTCAGCACCTTCACTTGCTTCATCCTGGTCTTAGCCACCATCACTTCTGACCTGGATTATTGCAAAATTTGCCCAACAAGTCTCCCTACTTCCAGGTTTGTCTTCTGTAGTCTGTTTTCAGTACAGCAGCCAGAGAAATCCGTTAAAAATGTCTGTCAGATCATGTCATGCTCTGTTCGTCTCCTAAAAGGGCTGTAATGATTCCTTATCCACACTGGGTAAAATCCAGAGATTTCATAGTGGCCTCCTTCTCTCCCTTTCCTCACTCCATCACCCCAGCCACACTGGCCTCCTTGCTGTGGTTTCAACAGCCTAGACCCCATCCATCCCCCTTAGAGCTAGCCTGTCATCTGCTTCCTCCCCAGCCCCATCCTCATCCCACACATACAACCCAAATCTGCTTTGCTCCCTCCCGCACCTCCTTTCACAGTTTGATCTAAAGTCTCCTTATCAATGAGCCCAGGCTGATGGTCTCATTTAAAATTGCAACTCTGTTCCTGCTCTACATTCCTGGTCCCCTTACCCTACTCTACATGTTCTTGTTCCCATAGCACTTATATAACTACTTGTTTATTATGTTTGCTGTTTGTTGCCTATCTCCTTACCTCCCACCTCTCGTGACCCCAACCTTGGGAGACTATAAATTTTTTGAGGTTGGGGATCTCTACGTGGACCTACTGAAGGATTGTGAGAAGAGAGATGACCTGTTCATTTATTTATCTGCACGTTCTTCTATGATGCTTACCACGTGCCGAACTTAATTAACCTAATAGCAAACCCATAAAAAAAGTTCTATTATTATCCCCACCGTACAGGTGAGGAAACCAAGGCATGGAGAGGTAAATATTTTGCCAGGACACCTAGCCAGCCAGTGGCACAGCCAGGATGCAAACACAGGCAGTCGGGCTCCTGAGTTCTTGCTTTTCACTGTACGGTACCATACGACCACTTATTCTGCTATGCCAAATATATTAATCCATGGGTGCTTTCAGACTCAGCTCCAATTCTAAACTGCTAAAGCACTGTCCACTGCTCTTTTCTTTTCCAGGAGGAATTAGCTGCTCTGCCTTAGTACTGACTGCACTATATTGTAATGCCCCTCCACCTGTAGGCTGTAAGCCCCTAGAGAGTGAGGACCTAGCTTAGAAACTGGTCCACCAGAAGACACCCATCAACATCTGCTGGTCCCAGTGGAGCTGAAAGAGAAAAGAGTCATGAATTGTTGGTAGGGTGGATGTTAAAGACTGTGGAATCCAAAATACTCCAAACATTAGAATCAGCCATTTGGAAAGGCAGAGTTTTGCTGGTTCTAGAGGAATGTCCTTTCTTTGGCTGACTGACCATTTTTCAGACAGACGTCCTAAACACATTTTTATCATGTTTATGGTCCTAAACTCAAGTTTGGTGAAACTTGGATACGCCTAAATAATGGCATTGTCACTGATTAAAGAGATAAAATGGGAAAAAAAACCCAGAACAAATCTCTCCAATAGTACACACCTTTAATTTTTCTTTTTGTATGTCTTTAGCCATATTAAGTATGCATTTGATATTGTAAAGAAACATAGTCAACAGGGCCTAAACATGGAATGTACCATGCTCATTCAATTTTTTTTTTCCACATTCTCAGCCACCCAAGGCTCTGTGAGGAGTACAAAGAAGGTTATGAGACTATATTTAAACAGTTAACCCTTTAATGGGGAAGGTGGAAATAATAGGTATTAAATGGAGAGAGGAAATTCTAGTATAATATCAATAACAAAATTCATATTAGCAGTCACTGCAGTAATAACAGTTCAAAACTCTTCTGATTTATCAGGCATTGTGCTAAAAATTTATACATATTTTTCCATTTAATTTTCATAGTGATCCAACAAAGAGCCTATTAGTGGCCCCATTTTATAGATGAAAAGACTGAGGTTCTATAGAACTTAAGCAATGCAAATAGTCACACAATTTGTGCCAGAGCTGGAAATTGACACCAAATCTATTGGACACTGGAGTCTACATTCTAAGATTAAATCTAATGATGGAAAATTCTGGAGCTGGAAGGGGGAGAGGAATAGTTGCTAGGTCATCCAATATATCTCAAATCTAGGCATTGATAACAGCCATTAAGGGAATTAGTAGTAATATTCTACAGTTATTATTATCATTATTAATTACATATTCATGCTGGTGATAATGTTGAAATAGTGAACCAGGATTTCTTATATATTTACCTTCATGAAGGAAAGGTGTTTAGTGTCATAGCTGTAGATTATTCTTTTAGATCCTTTTTTATCCTTTCTCTCCAGCTTTCTTCTTTCCTTCCCTTTTGTGTCTGATATTGATGTATCGCACTTCCATATCAGATCAAAAGCATATGGGATTTTGAATTTATTGACACTGTTCTGTTAAAAATTACATTTAGAAGCATGTTAAAAGGTCACCTCTCTGCTTACTTATTTCTTGACACTTTGCTAGCACAGACTGTAGTCTTGGTTCATTAGTCAAGGATATTAACAGCCAGGGTTCGGCTTTCTGAGATCATGTGGTACAGTCTGGGCCCACACATATTTCTAAGGCTTGTTAGAGTCTTTATTCTTTAAGAATTTCCCATTAATCTCTGCCCAAGAAGTGCAATAATAGGTTAGTTAGTCATCAGATACAAATCAGAACCATTTCTAGAAGTATCTTTAATAGCATTCATTAGTTCTGTGCTTATGTTTTAAGGGAATGAAGAGGGGGAGGAAAATGCCCCTTCTTCAACACAGAACCTTTCCCATCTTCAAGAGCCTCTCATTTGGGAATCATTGAAATTAAGACACTGAGAATGGGCCAAATCAAATGCAGACAATGTGCTTTTCCTGGGGAAATGAGGGCTCCTACAATCCTGACTTTTTTTTCCCACATAGAGGCATCATCTTTGATCATTATCAGATTTTACAACTCATTGTTCCCTTCCAGTCCTCGGGGTGAGAGGATCATGTAAATGGACAGGCAAACATTTGGATTATAGAAGGCATCCGGTATTAATAACAGCAATAAAAAATGTTTACCTAACTTGGATAGATTGTGTGTATAGATAGGATTTGTGTGTGTGTGTGTGTGTGTGTGTGTGTGCGCGCGTGTGTGTTCCCCCCTCTTACTCAGAAAGGAAATATCAGATCAGGAAATGCATTATGGAGTTTTGTATGCAGTATTAGTCTATTTCTTGGCAGAGACCCAAATCTATTGTGGTGAGAAAGTAATAGATGAACTAACTAGGGACTCAGACATACTGGCTAGTGTCCAAGAAACATTAAAAAATTGAGTACTGAACATAACAAGTAGGATGGTGCATGTAAATTTAGATGTCTTATTGAAAACAGCACATTTATTAATATATTAGACTTGTAGACATGAGAGTGTTTTAATACCTACTCAGAAATTACTCATGGGTCGGCTTCACAGAAATATCACTTGCATAAGTGTGAGCTTACAGAAATGGTGCCAGGCATGAGTGATCGTGGCTGGACTATTCTAAAGAAAACTGGGAAATAGGCAAGATATGTTATTGTCGTGATCAAGGCATCACCTTTCTTCTTAATTAACTCAATACTAATTTGTTGAATGCCTACTATGTGTCTGGCCCTATTCTAAAATGCTGGGAATGCCCAGATTAAAAAAAAAGTTAAAATATTATCACACAGGAACGTTTTTAGAAGTCCCAGTTTATGAAAATAGAGTTTATATGCAGTAAAATTTACCATTTTTAAGGGTTCAGTTTGATGAGTTTTGACAAAAGTGTACAGGCATATAACCACCATCACAACTAGTGTAAAGAACATTTCTGTCTTCCCAGAAAGTTCCCTGTTGATCCTTTGTAGTCAATGTCCTAGTCTGAGCCCCATCCCCAGGCAAACATTAGTCTAATTTTTGACCCTCTAGTTTTACCTTTTCCAAAATGTCACATAAATATTGATAGAATCATACAAATTATAACCCTTTGAGTCTGGCTTCTTTCACTTAGCATAATGCTTTTCAGATTCATTCTTGTTTCATGTATGATTAGTACATATCTTTTTTTTTTTTTTTTTTTTTTTTTTTTTTGCCGTACGCGGGCCTCTCACTGTTGTGGCCTCTCCCGTTGCGGAGCACAGGCTCCGGACGCGCAGGCTCAGCGGCCATGGCTCACAGGACCAGCCGCTCCGCGGCATGTGGGATCTTCCTGGACCGGGGCACGAACCCGTGTCCCCTGCATCGGCAGGCAGACTCTCTACCACTGCGCCACCAGGAAAGCCCAGTACATATCTTTTTAATTGCTGAGTAGTATACCGTTTGTTTATATATTTACCAGTTGATGGATTTTTGAATTGCTTCCAGTTTTGATGATTTTGAATAAAGCCACTACAAATATTTGTATACAGGCATTGCCCATTGTGTGGGCATATATTTTCATTTTTCTTGCATAAATATCTAAGAGTGTAATTGCTGGGTCCTATGGTAAGTGTATGTCTAACTTCGAAAGAAACTGCCAAAGAATTTTTGAAATGATTGTACCATATTTTTCCCCACCACAACGTATGAGATTTTTAGTTGATCCACATTCTTGTCAGCACTGGGCGTCATCAGCCATTTTAATTTAAGTCATTCTAGTAGCTGTGTAGTGGTATTTCGGTTTATATCTGCATTTCACTAATGACTAACAGTGTTCAGCATCTTTGCAGGTGCTTATTTGCCACCCACATCTTTTAAGTAAAGTGCGTATTCAAATCTTTTGTCCATTTTTTTAACTTTTTATTTTATATTGCAGTATAGCGATTAACAATGTTGTGATAGTTTCAGGCGCACAGCAAAGTGATTCAGTTATACATATACATGTATCCACTCCTTTTCAAATTATTTTCCCATTTAGATTGTTACATAATATTGAGCAGAGTTCCCTGTGCTATATACAGTAGGTCCTTGTTGGTTATCCATTTTAAATATAGCAGTATGTACATGTCAAATCCCAAACTCCCTAACTACCCCTTTCCCCCCTTCCCCCCGCACCCCTCGCTAACCATAAGTTTGTTCTCTAAGTCTGTTTCTGTTTTGTAAATAAGTTCATTTGTATCATTTCTTTTCAGATTCTGCATATAAGCAATATCACACAATATTTCTCTTTCTCTGTCTGACTTACTTCACTCAGTATGACAATCTCTAGTTTTTGTCCTTTTCTTATGGAGTTGTTCTGTGAATTTAAACATTCGGTTTCCTCATCTGTTAAATGGAGAGCATGCCCACCTCACTGTATTTTCATGAAAGTAAATGAAATAGTGTACATAAAAATGTTTAGCATAGTGCCTAATATATTGTAGACAAATAACTATTACCCTATTACTATCATTGTCAAACACAATTCCTATCCTAAGGTGCTTACCATTTAGTTAAAATCAGTGTCTTTCACTTTCTTCTAGGTAACACCCTATCTCATCCTATTCATCATCTCACCTGAGCCTCAACTGATGTCAGATAAAATACTAAATAATAACTAAGACATAACATGGTAATGGTAATGGATAATTATATAATCCTCTAGGGTTGTCTTCATTGCTTAAAGATAGAAAAGTCATCTAAAACTTAGAGGAGTGGGGCCATGTTGGTGGAATGACAGGTTGGTTGATTGACAGCTTGGTGGACTTCTTTTGTGGTACCATGACATTTGACTAAATTGTTTGGCTTTCAACCCTAGAGAAGTAATGCCTTTGATGACCAGAAATTGAGAAGACAGGGCCCAAGGCTTTTGTACGATTCTTGCGGTGGTCCATGGAGACTAAGGCAAGGCAATTTCATTTCTATGAAAGTTATTGAATATAAGGCTAGAATGAAAAGGGAAGCCTTATTCACCACTGAACAGATAGGGGAAAAAACGCTCCATGCCAGTAGTGATTAGCAAATTAAACAATAAGGAAATGCCATTTAAAAATTCTCAGGCAAAAGCTGAGATCCAATAACATCAAGGATCTTGACAATGTAAGAAATGATTAAAACCATTTTGAGAGAAATTTGGCAATGATGAGAGACGTTGAAGATGTCCATTTCCCACCATCCAGCAATGTCACTTCTATGTGTCTACCTTAGAGAAATGTTCTCATGCTATAAAGGGAAATGTTCAAGAGTGTTTGTTGCAGCATTATTAACATGCTAAATCATTCACCAGTTTTTTTTACTACTAACCAATATTTATGTAAACAATTTCTAATCTCTAATTAGACCTTTAGCCTTTCCTTTTGCTAGGAGTTTCTACCAAAATCTTTCTCCAGAAAATGTGTCATGATGCTGTGATGAACTGGTATTTTTATCTCTCATGTGTTGGGAGCACTGGAATCACAGAGGAGTTTCTACTACCTGAGTAAATTCAGTGATGTGCACAAGACAATCTGCACTCTACAGGCAAATTTGAGAAGAGGCTGCAAGAAGTCTTTAAGGAGCAAACTGGGAAATTTAGATAATTTCTTGCTGAAGTGCTTAATATCCGGCAATATGAGTACTTGAAATGTCTTTGAGATGCCAGTTGGGAAAGGAAAAAAAATTGCATTTTCTAGAGTAAGACCTTGATTTGCTAGAGCCCTCAAACAAGAAGTTTGCACCCTCTGGTTTTCTCTCAGAAAGGGGGAAATAACCACACCATAAGTTCATATTAAGTACAAGTCAAAATATAAATCAAAATACCTTCAGAAACATCTTCTGTACCTTCTACACTTCAACCTGGAGTCTTAGATGACTATAGGCATTTAGTGATTTAACAGTAAGCTTGAGGTCTTGGAAACACCTTAAAGATTAAAAAGATTTGGTTTTGCTCAAAGTACTGTCTAATTTAGAAGAAGAATCAAGCTTTTGAATAATATGATTTTAAACAATTCTGGATTTGGTAGCATAAACTCTAAGGTATCAAGAAAATGTATGTGTTTTACTCATATCCATTTAGCACAACTTCAAAAATTTAAATAGTATGCATCAAAGACAAGGCTGTCAAACAAATCTACTAAACATGGTTAGGACCAAAATACACTGAAATATTGTTACCATGTAGGGGGAAAAGAACATGTTACTTCACTCAGTAATTCTACTTGCATGGCAAAAAGTGGACAAGCTGTGTTCTTCAAAGATGTTTATTGCAATACTACATTAGATAACAAAACATTATAGAGATTATAGTACCCCCAAAATGGGATTGAGTTATTGAGCACATCCAACTATTTGAATATTATGCAGCTATTCAGTATGACAAATTGAAAACAATACCTCGACAAAAATGAAAGACATGATATATATATAAATGTGATTTCTATACTATGATTATACTTATGCCAAATTTGTGAGTTTATATGGACAGGAGTTTGAAGGAAGATGGCAAATAGTCATTTGCTTTGTCAGTATTTGGGGGTCATAGATGAAATACAGTTTATCACTTTTACTTTTTTCTTGTTATTCTAAAAGAAAAAACATTAAAATAACACTCCATTCCTTAAATATGTTGACTTATTTAGAGCTTTGCCTCACCCCCATAGACAATGGCTAACATTTACGTGAATTTTCTGAAGATATTTAAATTAAAATGAATCCACATTCTTTGCAAAGTGGCAACAGTTTTCTTATGTAAGTCACATATTTTTTCAAAAAGAAGGAATATTTTCCTTCTTTTCCTTTGGGCTCCAGCAAGTAGGATCACCTACATGAGATGTATCTGCAGTAAGTTATTCCCCTATTGCTTCGGCTAAGCTTTCCCTGAATTTGTGTAATCAACTAAATAAAAATCAGAAAAAGTGGACTTCTGAGCTGGAAGAGTTTTCTTAAGCTCTCATGGCTCTAATTGTTACATGCAAATTGTTCAATAAATAACGTTGGCCATAAAAAGAAAAGATATTAATTAAGAAAAGGATTTAGGCTGACTCAGTCTCATACATGAGACAAAAGGTTAAGTAAATGCCAAGGCCGCTGTGCCTCTTCAAACAATGAATATTAGTTTTAGAATCATTAATGTCTGCTCAGGAAACAGAGTCATATTGGAGACTTGTATGCCAAAATAACGAAGGCCAGAGCTGTTTCTTTTCAATCTGAAGCAAAATTATTCTACCATTGAGGGCTAAATGTACGCAATTAAGAGTGCTAGGTAAGACAATAGAGACTGGCACTGTTAATCTGTAGCCAAATTGAGATCATGTTTTTCCTTGAATATAGTAACTTGCACCATTAATGTGTATCAGCAAGGTCATCTAGATCAACTTTGCCGAGGAAAAGCAGGGTTGCTGGTTGTGGGAAGCTATTCCAGTCTCTGAAGAGGTGGCAGCGAAATCCCAAGAGCAGGTCATTAAGGGACAGGAGTGAAGACATGGTTGGGACAGCTATCTGCCTATGGCCATGCATGCTACCTCTAAGAGCAAAGATAGGTGTCTTCAAAGCAATATATTTTGCAGACTCACCTCAGTATCCCCACGTGGTTGAGCCTTTGATACTTCCGGTGTCAATCTGGAAAATCTGCAAGTTAAACTTCATTTCGTAGTGAATTGTTTCACTAGGGCTATTCTTTAGTCACTCTGTACCTTCTTGCCAGATAGGTTCTCCGTCGAAATTATGGTGAGCGGGAAGGAGGGCTTTTGGCGCCCTTTGTTTTGGTGTAGAATTTATAAATGTACTTTATATTTCTTCTATTTTATTGGGTTTTCCAAGTACCTTGTGGATACCAATGCCTCTATTAAGCCAAAATGTCTCTTAACATTAATACTTCCAAACACAGGCATAAATTATTCATATTTAGACATCTCAGGAAGTGAAGTATGATACTCAAATTCTAAAATTTAGAGGGGTTTTTTGGTGGTAAATTATTTTATAATTACTGCTAATGTTGATTTGTATGGAAAATATATTTAATATGTAATGTAAAAATTCCTCTTAAATTCCTGCTGTGTAAAGTATCTGTGGTGTTGAAAATAATAGGGCTTCAACAAATGCCTTGTGCATCAGCTCCTATTTTGCTGAATGTCTAAGCGTATGTATTTAAAACACAATTCAATCCATTATATCTAATGCATTCATCTTTGTAATTTTGGCTTCTAAATCAGATTTTTGTTTAGCTAAACATGGAAAATAAAGACCTGTAATTCCAGCCTGATCCCAAAATGGATACTGAAATATACAGTTTTGAGTTTGGGTGATTCCTAAACTGGGGCAAGAAATATGGATGAAAAGTGATGTGAGAGGAGAAGAAGAAGGGGCATTGGTTAGGTGTCAGCTCCTCTCCTGTTTGATAGAGCAAGTTCAGTAGGTAGTTTCACCAGGTCCTGCCCTAGTTTCTCCACTTGGAAAATTAGATAATACAACCTGCCTTCATTCTGCCCTTCTAATACTTTTCTCAGTTCACAGGAATATTTTATGAGGTTAAAGAAAATGTATAAAGAAACAAAACAACAATAAAAGAGTCAGTTGGTAGAGATAAAATAATTTAATGGAAGGTGGCTTAAACATGTTTAAAGTATGATAAAACTTCAGAGCATTGTTAGTTTTTATTCTCTAAATAGCTAATCATGACTTTGATAGAGACTATTTGTATTTGTCATTATAAAGCCCTCACTGAACGCTTAACTCAATTACCATAATTTCAACTACAAGAAACATATATGTAAACAATACAAATATATGTTATATACGTGTGTGTATTATGTATATAATATATATGCATATGGATATCAATATATATATGTATATATACTTTAGATAGGTGTGTTTATATATGTGTGCCTGTGTATATGTGTGTGTGTGTGCACTTATACAAATACATGCATGGATGGAGAGTGTAGTCCCATGCTGTGTATATGTACGTATGCATGTGTGCATGTTTGTACACGTGTGTGTGTGTACATTGCAGACACTGTAAGACTAAAGGGAAGAATCTTTCCTCTGAAGATGTCTCCAGAGGCAGCTGGCAAACCATGAATCTATGTCATAGACAGTACAGCCCAACATTGCGATTCTTTTGTTAAACTCCTCTGGGTTGAAATTCAAAACAAATTGTTCTTGCACTGAATTGTCTTTGCAAAAAGTGCAGCAGGGAGGTAGACCTGGCTTTAGAGGTGGTAGATGGTGGGAGCCTTGCATCTGACAGAAGGTCCTGTGCCCTGGATAGAGACAAGTGTGTAAAAGGTGAAGTCTCCAGTCAGACTTCCTCTATGCTGAAAGGGGTGAGAGGATTTATGTGGATATGGCTATATAAGCAGAAAGGTAACATATCAGGATGGGTGAAGGGAGTGGCACAGAATGCGAAAGAGCAAGTGAAGTGCAGAGAGGAAAAAATAAAAATGGAGATAGTACGTACGTAGAGTGAAATAAATAATGGAAGCACAGAAGGTGACAGATGCAGAGGCAGAAACAAACAAAACTAGGGACTCCAATTAAGGAGACAAATGGGATAAAGTATAAAAATATAGAAGAAGTGGGAACTGAGCCAAAGTTAGAGACTGTGAACTAGGGCGGGGAAGGGAAATACAGAAAGCAGGGAATGACTGGCTTAAGGTATAGATGAACATAAAGAAACCAGAGCGAGTGAGACAATAAGGATGGAAGTAACTCTGAGAGGGGACCAGGGTCTGGAGTATCGGCAAAGCCATAAACAAAGACACAAAGGCACGGTGAAAGGAGGGAAGAAGAGAAGTAACTAAAAGAATAAGAAATTCTATTTTCAAAACATGGGCAAAAATAATTGTATTAGAAGCCCCTTTGGCCAAGGAAGCACAGGTGCCCAGAATGGGGTGGAGGTGAAGGGAAAAAAATAATGGATATCATATTTCTTTCCCATTAGGGGAAGTGAAAAACACTAAGCACAGAAACACCTGTGTAATACACAAGGTTCAACTATTGAGCAAAATGAGGACATTATATTTAAGTACTAAGCATGTGGTAGGGATGGTCAATGTTATAGGAGTTTGGAGGCAAAGAAGGCCAAGAGACACTGGTAAATTTTTCATTTAAAAAACCTTGAACTAGGGCTCAAGGGGGAAGCAATTTTCCACAGTAGCTGAGACATGTAGAGAACTGTAGAGATGGCTGTCTATTCTTGGTCCCTCTAACCCTCTTCGTGGGTTTGACCTTAGTGAGGGAAGTTTTGGGGCCCAGACCACCATCACATATAATGCCTTACATTGCTCTTCTTGGACCTGGTCCTGGTATCAGAAGATGCCACCTCAACCCCAAATGTGTCATTTTTAGTGTTCAGGGCAATAATGCTACTTCCTATGTCTGGTTAATCCATTCTGTTCTACCCCTAAACATCTTCATCCGTAAATCATCCACATATCCTTCTAGGCCTAAGTCAAACACCACCTGCTGCTCCTCTAACTAAATGAAACTAATTAAAGTGTGGCACTTAAAGTTTCTGGGCCATTTTCTCAACATGGAAGTCCACAAATTGTTAGTTTCCAATTCTCTGGAAGATACAGAAGGTTGGGACATTCAGCCTTTGTTTCATCATTCTTCTATTTGAAAAGGTTAGAAAACTAAAACTATTTTCCCATGTTCCCTTGCAGCTAGAGTTCAACATAAATTAAATTCAGTCAAATTTATACCTGTGAGATTTAGAAGGAGGGAAGAGGTGAAGGCCCTGAAAACACCAGGCACTGCTTTTCAGTTTTCCAGTTTCCTGAATATTTTGACAGGCAATGGGGTATTTACAGTGGTACCTTCTTAATCCCAGTTCCTTTTTTTAGCTCTACTGGCAGCTTTAGAGGGTGTAGCTGCTCTAGAGAGCCCAAGTCATTCTGAGAGATATTCCTGAAAACTCAGTCTAAAACGTGAGCTTTGACTCTTCTGCTATTTTTTTAGTACCTAATTTCCTGCATTAAATTCTGCTTAAAATATTTTGATTATCTTCTCTTTCCTCACTGATATACATTCTGATACAAACATCTATAGCAGTTTGGAAACTCATTTGTGAGCGAATGATAATATACTGCTGTATGCCATAGTTAATTACACATGGGCTGCATGTGTTTTCTTGCCTTTGGTGTTGTAGGTTCATCAGTACACCACACCATATAGGACGGAGTCAAAAATACAAAGCAGGATAGCCACAAAAATGGGTTAAATGACTGTATTCAGTTCTCAAAATAGGGTCCCAGGCAATACGAAAATTACCTAAACTGTTTACTTCTTGTTCTTCTCATGGACCATTCTTTCTCTACCCTTCAACCAACAATTAGATAGGGGAACTAAATATTCGGATGCATCATACCATTTCCAGTTTGTTAATTTTGTTCCTTATTTACATGCTTTGTTAAGGTTAGGGGTGGGGTGGAGGGAGGAGAAGCCTTGCTTTGGTGTGTATTTATGGGTTTCTGTTATCCCTGAGATCTTTATTCCAATGACCACAGTTACCTGAGAATGGGATTTCATATACCAGTTTGTTGGTGGAGAAGCCTTTATGCTGATATGAAATAGGTAAACAAGAATCAGGCTGGTACTTTGATAGTAGTGCCAACGCATAAAGTAAAAAAAATGATGCCAAAGGATTTTATTGTTATTGGCTATTTCTGCAAGTCTCATCATAGTTTCTGCAATTAACATATTTGTATCTGTAAAATATAAACCAAAACTAAAAGGAGATCATAAGCTTGAGTTTTGTAAGCTGCTTCTACCCACAAGCCTTGGGAATTTTGAGACATTTTAGCTATTTTGTGATGCAGTTATTATCCTCTTCAGGCTTCAGCTCACAAATATGGAGCTCATTTCTGGTTTTGTTGCCCAATTTGCAAATTATCTTGCTCTTAATCATTATCAATTAGCAAAGAAAGCAGCAAAATATTTTTGTTAGTATTAATTTTCTTTCCCCTGTATTACACAATTCCTTGTTCATTCCAAGTATTTGCCTAAGATATGCAAAAATAAAGTAATGAACCTTGAGAAAGTTAAAAACAACCAGTATACCAATTCATTGTTGGAAGACCAGTCCTAGTCTAAAACAAAAACAAGAAACATCACAGTGTATAAAAATGCCACTCTTCAGTCTTGTATGTGGTTTTCAAATTGTATGACCAAGAAATATTTTTCCTACCCCTCCATTCCTCTACCTCCCACTTAGTCCCACTCTGCACAGGTCCACATACCATTATATTCCAGCACGTAAACACCCGCCTGGCGAAGATATATTTGATTTTTCCCCAAATGCCCATACATCCATGCCATGCAGATGCAACTGTTACCGGAAGAAGGTGTGCATTGCAGTAAATGCCTGGACGGTCTATGTGGACATGTGCTCTTGATGGCATCATTACTTAACTGTGTTCTCCTTTAGCTCAGGACTAATTTCTTGACCTTGTTCTTTAGTGAGGGTATTACTGAAATACACAAGTCTTGCATCCTTTCATTTAGTGAGAAACTACTGTATTTATAATTAAGAAACAGGAAAGCATCAGGAGGAGGCAACCATTTCCAGTTGCCTTGTGTTTCTCTCAGAAAGGGGCTGAGCCCATCAAAGTGAAGCCAGATTTTTAACCAAGAGGGTCCCTACCCTACAGACAAATGAAATACACATTTCAATCCTTAATTGATTCTTTTACTTCCTGCGTGCTAACCACAAGGATTATGGAGATGAAGAAGTATAGTTCCAACCTTCAAGACCTCACAGTCTCCTGGGGGAAACAGATACATCAATACATCTGCCCTGCTCTGTGATACTTCCTGCCTCACAGGCACCCGCAGTGCACTCTGGGAGGATCGAGCAGGTGCAACCAGAAGACGAGCCTTGAACATGTTCTCAGTAAATATGTGAACTTCTCTCAAAATGTGTTGCAGTGGCAGTGGAGGACAAGTTGATGTCATTAGATTCCTTTTAGAGAGGGAAAAAAAAATCCTGAGATTCAGAAAAAAAAAAAAAATGGAAGTAAACTTTTCCACAGCCATCATATAGAGCTGAGATTAGAACCGTTTCTGAAGGCACAGTGACTCAGCCCAGCAAAATAGATGTGCTGTTCCAGCATTGCTTGGCAAAAAGCCCTCCTTGCCATGAGTAGAAAAGATGCTACATCTTGTTTCATATTCAAATTATGTTATATAACCCAGTTGGAATTCACTGAAACTATGTTCTCATTTCAATCCAGACCCTTTAGGGACACCTGGAAGTGAACTGTGGGCAATGGACCACCTGTTTTTGCGTTTGGCGTTTCCTTTCCAAAGGCAGCTCTTCCTTTTGACTCCCCTATTTGTGTTAAGGTGGCTACCATTTCCTGCTATACAGAAGCAAAAGGTCAGAATCAACTGTGAGGCTTTTTCTTTATTCCTCCTACTCCTATCTACTCATAACCTAAGTTTTACTCATTCTTTCTGAGTGTCATACACCCAGAAATACACTTATCTTCTTTTCTATCTCCTGCCCCACCATTCACATAACATCCTGACTCTACCAATGGCATCCCTCCTACCTGCCCATCTCCATGCTTTCCTGATTTACACTGTCTGATTTGTCTTCCTACATTTTTTCCTGTCATCAATTAATCATCCACCTCATGCCAAAATCTTAAACTCTCTCTTCTTCCTAAAAGAAAATAATCTTAGCCCAATCCCTACCAGCTTTCCAGGCTCATGTTCACTGGTCCCCTTCTCAGTTCCTGACCCAGTCATTTCCTCATTCTTGTCCATATTCACCTGGAGTTCCCACAGTTCCATTGTGGATCATGCCACTGGCCCTTCCTGGATTACTTTACGTCTACCTTTCCAAATCTGTCTCTTTGACTCCACCTCAGCCTCTTGAAACCTTTCCTGATTGCTCCAGCTAATCACATTTTTCTTCTACTCTGAACTCTCAAATACCTTAGAAGCCATACCCTTAATTTGTACCTCACCTTAGCAGGCTTGGTTGGGAAATACTATCTCTTTACACCTATATGTCAAATATTCCCAAGTATTTATTGAGGGCTTCATACATGCCAGTCATTGTGGGAAAATGTCTTTCTTATTATCTTAATAAAATCTTGCAAAAATCTCATGAGTATACCATTTTCAGATGAGAAAACCAAGGTCGAGAGGAAATAGATAAATCCCCGCAGGACTTAGAGCCACACAGCTAGTTAGCAGTGAATCTGGACTGGGAGTTCAGGTCTATCAGACGGCAGTTCCATGCAGTCTCCCTTGTGGTTTTATACTGTAAGCTCTTCGATAAAAAACAAACAAAAAAACCCAAAAACCCCACTATGCCTAGGACCTCTTTAGAACTCACCAGCAGTTAACATAGAACAAATCCTTAATGGATATACATTAATTAATTGTGTCATTTTAAGGATGCTCTGTAACCTCAGTTTTTTTTAACATCCTTGCATTTTTTAATTGAAATACACTTGATGTACAACATTATGTTAGTTTCAGGTGTACTGCATAGTGAAATGATCATCGCATACATTACAAAATTATCCCCACAATAAGTCCAGTAACCATTGGTCCCCATACAAAGGTACTAAAATGTTATTGATCAAATTCCTTATACTGTATATTACATCCCTGTGACTCATTTACTTTATAACTGGAGGTTTGTACAACCTGATCCCCTTCACCTGTTTCAGTCCCACTCTACACCTGTTTTTCACAACTGCCCATTTTTTCACCGTATCTATGAGTCTGGCTTTGTTTTTTTCTTTTGTTTTGTTTTTTAGATTCTCCATATAAGTGAGATGATACAATATCTGTCTTTCTCTGTCCGACATACTTCACTTAGCATAATACCCTCTAGATCCATCCATGTTTCCACAAATGGCAAGATTTCATTTTTTATGGCTGAATAATACTCCATTTTATATATCTATATCTATAGATATACACCACATTTTTTATCCATTCATCTACTGATAGACACATTTGGGTTGCTTCCAAATTGACTACTTTAAAGAATGCTTCTAGAAACATGGGGTTGCATATATCATTTCAAATTAGTGTTGCTGTAACCTCGATTTTAAGAGAAAGAATAACAGTGGCGTTTAAGGCAACTACAGGCTCTAAATGTCCAGCTACATTTAGAGTCTGCAGGAGTACACACCTGTATTCATTCCTAAGAGAAGTGTAAGAAGGCAGATTTGTCCATTGTTGGGAGAGGGAAGATCTTAGAAACCACTTCTGTAAGGGAGCAAAGAGAAGCCTCAATGTGTGTCTCCCAGCCCTTTCCTCCTTGCCATTAGATTTAAGGTTAGGGTGTTGGCACACATCCTTCAGTTTACACTTTGATATAGAGGATAGTGACACCAAGACTGTGAATTTATATAGAACAGCTCTTTGCAAATTGGTTCTCTGCAAAAACCTTCTGCCATTTTTCTCCAAAGCAATTAAGCCATCCCAAGTGGCCCCAGTGAGAAGTAGTGACCTATTATGTGGTCATTGTGCCAGAGAGGAGTGGGAAATCCCTCTTGAGACAAATCTCCTTTATCTGTAGAAAATTCTTCATTATCCCAGGTTAGAAATAGGAGCATCAAGCATCTGGGGTTCCTCAAAACACTGAAGAGAAATATGATTTGCTTCAAGTCTGAAAAGTTCATGTCTGCACAGCCAGTGATTAAGGAAATTTTCTGTAAAACTCAGAGGTTCTGTGAAGATTCTGGGTACTAAGAATGTCAGTCTCTGTGATGAAAGATAACTAGAGTCAAGTTAAAGAATAATGTTTGCATCTTTACTGTGTGGGTGCAAGAAGCTATACCCCAGTAGAGTTAGCTAATATTATGCAGGCTTTGAAAAGAGACGTTTTTGTGACTAGGATAACCTAGGGAGAATAAAAAAGTCTGATTTGATGAAAAGCCTCTGGTAAAATTAGAACCTGTTTCTATGCTTTATTCACGGAAAATAGAAAGTAATGAAAATTGAAAGAGTGGCAGAGGAATCTTGCAAAAATCTTGACAAGATGGTAATCTAGAATTCAATAGAGCTGATTTTCTCTTTCTCTGTGGTTTCATCAATTTTTCCCTCATCCTTTCCATTTCTTTTTCTTTCTGTCTCTCTCAAATCGAGACACATTTCTTAGTACATTCATTATATGCATAAAAGCAGTATTTTCAGGGAGTGCACGTAAGCTTTCAAAGAAGAGACTCTTGCATCGAACAATGGGCAGACTATGCTCATCAACAACCCATCAACAAACAGTTACTATCTGGTGCAAACTCTTAACTCAAGGAGCAGAGTAAGGTTCTACAGAGAGGGGAAGTGGTTGATTTTAGGAAAACTTCAAGGACCTAGCCTGGCAGATGGCATTTGTCTGAGTATCATGATTTAGAAATGGTTTATTATATCAAGAGCCAGGTATAGAACCTGGACACCAGCATGTTTAACATGGGGGGGGCTAAGAAGGGACTGAAGCCAGAGCACAAAGCCAGACTGGAGTGTGTTACCCACAGAGGACAGTTAATGTCAATGTCAGGAGCCATGGAATTACCTATTTGAATCAGCACAGCATTCATTCATTGATTCAACTAGTGGGTGCCTTATCCTTTGTGCTCCACAGGCTTCAGAGTGTAAATACAGGCTAGACCAGACTCAGTAGACCAAACCAGACTCTAAAGTCAAAGCTGGGGATACAAAAGAAAATATCAAGAGAGAAAAGTGAGCTGCAGAAGCCTTAATCCCAGGGCCCTCAGAAAAACACCTGGAGGTTGCTGTTGGATCAACCACACTATTAAGTGGTCTGCTTAGTTTAGAGGATCAGTGTCTGATCACCGGGCAGGTTTGGGACAGGCCAGGGGTTCAGTCTGATTCTGAAGCTAGGAGCAACCCAGGTCACTGAGGACCTTTCCTCTTGTTGCCCAGTCTAGCATAAGAGAAGAAATAGTATCATGGAAATGTGTGGAACTTCTCACAGTGGTGTTGTAGGGGGTAGTGGTAATTATAGACATGAGGCATCTAGTACAGTGCCTGTTGAATAGTAAAGTACTCAGATATTCCAAATATGCATGGATGTCGAAGGAAGACCTGTTTTACGTTAGACCCTTGGGTCCCTATTTTAGTCTCCATCCCCAATTCATCTTCACTGTTCACTTATGCTACATGGCTTTTGTTTGATAACAACGTATATATGGCTTTGCATGTGAGGTTAGATAATATTTTTAAGTTAATGTTTTATCTCTTTCATGGTCATAAATGTGCAAGGAAGAGCATGCCCTGATGAAATTCTTGTTTTCCAGAAGAAGGTCTTATGTTCCAATTACTTTCTTCACTCTCAGGGTAGTTTGGGAGAGTACCCTGTTTCTCAGGTGGTCTGAGTCTGGACATACTCTCCTTGAGCCCATCTGATGCTTCCTCACACAGCCTGGGGGTCTTGTGCATGAGCCCGTGGCAGGTGTAACAGATCCTGGAATTCTATCACAGGCCAGGTTTTCTTGGCCACAGTGTAAGCACCTGTGTGTTCATCTAGAGGAATAAGAGTAGTGCATTGTCATTGTTACTTACAGGTGTATTTTCCTCCTATGGGCTACCATGCAACCTTTTGCCTAGAAGCACAATTAATGTCTCCTTACAGATGTATGGAATAGGCCTTTCACCCATCATTTGTCCTCAAGATAAACTCTTTTTTTTTTTGAAAATTGAGATGCTGTTTCAGAGATATCCTTCTGTATCATCTTTGGTATAATATTTAACCTCTTTGAGTCAGTGTCTTCATCTGTAAACCTGGCAAAATAGTACCTTCCTAATAAGTTTTCTTTCAGACTCACAAGTATATATCAGTTGTTTTTAAAAATCAAGGGATCCAAGGGTGCCAAGACCATCAAATGGGGAAAGGACAGTTTTCAACAAATGGTGCTGGGAAAACTGAATATCCCCATGAAAAAGAATGAACTTGGTCCCTTATCTAACACCATACACAAAAATTAACTCAAAATGGATCAAAAACCAAAATGTAGGACCCAAAACTGTAAAACTCTTAGAAGAAAATATGGGACAAAATTTCATGACAACATTGGATTTGGCAATTATTTCTTGGATATGATGCCCAAAACACAGGTAACAAAAGAAAAATAGACACACTGAATTTCATGAAAATTTAAAAACTTCGTGCATCAAAACACAGTATCAGGGCTTCCCTGGTGGCGCAGTGGTTGGGAGTCCGCCTGCCGATGCAGGGGACACGGGTTTGTGCCCCAGTCCGGGAAGATCCCACATGCCGCGGAGCGGCTGGGCCCGTGAGCCATGGCCACTGAGCCTGCACGTCCGGAGCCTGTGCAAAAAAAAAAAAAAAAAAACCACACACTATCAGCAAAATTAAAATTAAACACACAGATTGGAAGAAAATTTTGCAAACCATATGTCTGACGAAGATTAATATCCAGAATATACTTAGAATCCCTCAAACTCAACAACAAACAATCCAATTCATAAATGAGCAAAGCACTCAAATAGACATTTCTCCAAAGAAGATATATAAATGGCCAATAAGCACATGAAAAGATCCTCAACATAACTAATCATTAGGAAATGCAAATCAAAATTACAAAGAGAAAATCACATTAATATGGCTACTATCAAAAAAAGAAAAAAATAAACAATTTTTGGCCAGGCTGTGAAAAAAAATTGGAACCCTCGGACACTGTTGGTGGGAGTGTAAAATGGTACTGTTACTGTACAAAAAAAGAAGTATGGCAGTTCCTCAGAAAATTAAAAATAGAATTACCATATGATCTCGCAATTCAACTTCTGGGTCTACACCCCACAGAATCGCAAGCAGGGTCTTGAAGAGATATTTTTACACCCTTGTTCATAGCAGCATTAACAATATCTAAGATGTAGAAGCAATGGAAGTATCCATCAATGGAAGAATGGAAAAGCAACATGTGGTATGTACACATGTATTTGAATATTATTCAGTCTTAAAAACAGAAGGAAATTCTGACATATGCTTCAACGTGGAAGAAACTTGAGGACATGCTAAGTGAAATAAGCCTGTCACAAAACAGACAAATCTGCCACTCTTATATGAGGTACTTAAAATAGAGACAGAAAGTAGAACGGTGGTTACCAGGGGTCGGGAAGAGGAGGAAATGGGAAGTTATTGTTCAATGGATAGGGAGTTTCAGTTTTACAAGATGAAAAGTGTTCTGAAGATGGATGGTGGTGACAGTTGCACGACTTTATGAATGTACTTAACAGCACTGAACTGTACGCTTAAAAACAGTTGAGATGTAAGCTTTGTGTTACCACAATAAGAAAAAATGTTAAGCCCAAGGGATCCATGAAGTAGAAAGCCATCTCGCTTGGAATAATCTGGAGACTTGAGGATTGACTGGGCGTATGAGGTTGAGTCTTGGAACTCTGTAGAAGAACCAGAGTCCCTTTGTCTCCAGTGGCTACTTGAGTAACCCTTGTCCTATGTCTTATGTTACCTAGAAAAACAGAATTGCAGCATTTAGGCTCTGTGTAAGGTACACAATTAGCATAAAGCATGGCTCTTGGCCTCAAGAAGGTCATAGCTCAGTTGAGGAGAGAAAATCATACTTTCTTTCCTAGTTCCCTTCAGCTCTTCTGTCTTGTTTGGCTGCCTTAAAGAAAGTCTCAAGCCTTGTAAAGTTTGACCTATTTTTCATAGGAAGAAGCCTGCAGATCACTGGTAGCAACTATTACTCTTCCTAAAATTTCTCAAATAATGGAGGAAAATGTAGAGTGTGAAGTAAAACAAACCCCAAGGTAAATGGGGAGCCCCAAAGCCAGGCCATGTATAAGCTCATCCTTTAGGGCTGAGTTCTCAGTCTCCTGGACCGACTCACCAAAAGGGTCTTGTCATAAAATGAGGCATCTTTCCTTTTCCAGTAATTAACTTTTAAAATCTTCCATGCCCCCGCTCCCTCTTTTTTTTTCTACTTAAAACCCTTATTTCCAAAGCTTTGTTGAGGCTCTGGAAAAATTGATGTCAGTAGTTTAGGGACCCAGTGTTTAGTGCTTCTTTCTTTCCTTTGATTCTCCCTTGATCTGAATAAGAAACAGGAAATTTACCTGTAGGGAAGTCAGCGCCAAGAACATTGCTGTGCATGCTTCTCTTTGCATCCTTTCAAAGAAGGGACTTCACAACATCATACATCAAACTTAAGAGAAATCAAAAGCAAATGAACTGGGTATACAAACTATGGAGGCTTTAAATTTTGAGGGTCTCTGATCTGGAGATCTCAAGCCTAGATTAATTAAAACCGTGGAGCATTTGTGGAACCATCAGGATAGTTTACATAGGGAGGGGAATGGACAAGAATGGGAGCCGGGGAATATACTTTTTCTATTGCCCAGCTCCACAGCTTTTTCTAATTTAATAATCCAGTTATGTTAACTTTCAGTGGCTTTCTTTTCCCACCGCACCACTTCTCTTCTTTCCCTTCCCTCCCCCTTCTTTCTTTCTCTTCGGGTTGTTTCCATCTGTAACACCGGCAATAATCACCGTGGTATTGTTGGCTTAGGCAGTTTTGAAGAGTCAGAAGTGTGCTGTAATTGAAGAGTTCATTACCAAGATCAGCTGGTGTCCTGATTACAGTGGCAAGGTGAAATATTTATCCTCACCAAAAAGCTCCCGCACAACCATTTCCAAAGTCACCCACTTTTCACTCTTTTTTCATTCGAACCCTGATGAGCTTGTCAGCAAAATTAAAGGTATGTCATTCACATCGTGCCTGCATTGCAAAGGACTATAAACCTGCCAACCTCTTTGATGAAATAAAAGGGTTTTATTTATGATTCATGTAGGAATATGAGGTTATTTTTATTCCGTCAGTACAGTAATAATCAGACGAGGGCTCGGGAGATGAGGATCCCAGCTGACAGGGAAGGTTCTGATAAAGGGGAGCCCTCTAGGGTGTTTGCCCCTCTTTGTAATCTCCTTTCTAGTGTGAGGTTATGAGCGTGGCAGAGTATGAGCCAGCTATAAGGCTTGGCTGCAGGAACAAAGACAGTTGCAATCCAGCAGGACTGGGGTTGCCATCCGATGAAGGGGAGGAAGAAAAAAAAAAAAAAAAAAAAAACGCAGTCCCTTCAATGAAAAAAAGTTTTTCTCCGGCCTCAGGTTAGCAATTTGGAGCCTCCCCAGGTTCCTGTGATGTCTCCAGTTCAAAAGATAGCCGATCTTCCAGTCTGCACTCCTACTGGGCATTCTAGCCAAAGTTAAAAAAAAATAATAATAATATAAAAAGATAAGTAAAAGAAAGAGAAAGGAAGAAAAGCCAGTTGGCCAGGTTCCTTCCACAAGCATTAACCATTTGTTCCTGCCACCCTATGTCCTTGGCTAAGGTGATCTGACTTAAAGGCAAACAAATGTGGCTGAGTATATTTCAAAGGACACCCTTGCCTTGTTATTTCAAACACTCCCATAATTTGAGGTCCCTTTCATCTTTGTTCCTGCTCTAGGAAGTGCTTGGAAGTTATTTTAATTCAAGTTCGGGGTAAATTCTCATTCCTACCCATTTCTCCCATTGAGATGACCTCAAGCAATTCTGAATAAAAAGTTATCACTGCATGAACTGGGCAGCATTAAGACCTGTGATGTGCTCAACAGTGATATCTCGGCAGAGAAAACAAAGAATACGATGAAGTACAAGAAAGTTCACTGGAGGAAGGAAAATAATACGAATCCTTTATTCAATAAGCAGTCAGTAAAATGAGGTGCCTTTTCTTAAAGGTTAAGTAAGTGAAAAGTAAATTTAAAATGGCAGTATCTGTTCAGATGAGGTAAGGGTGGCTGCCTGAGGGGACCCACTGAAAGAGTAGCTTTTATGACAAAGTGCCAATCAGTGTTATCTGCAGGTATTTATGTATATGTGTGTGTGTCTTTCTAGAGAAGTTACACCAGCAGGGGCACTGGTTTGGAAAGCAAGGGTCCTGGCTATTCCTTCAGATCTGAGATTTCAGTTCTCCGGGGTTTGTCTTCCTCGCTCTATAGGAAAGGGCACCTTTTCCAAGGATTTGATTGCAGCATGGTTTGAAAGACACCAGAACATTCTTCCAGGGCAGCCAATAATCTGGAAGTGTTCTCTCCAAAAGTAAAACCCTGGCTGCACCCCAAAGTAATCACGGCCTGAGCTGTACATCCTGTGAGAAGGCATAAATGATGCTTCAGCCCGGGATGCCTGCTTGACCACTTGGGACAAATGGTTGAAGTTTCACCTGTTACCCTGTGATATTAGGAAAATCGGAGAAAAATGTTTTTCTTGGGAACTGTCTAGTTAAAATCATTAATCTCTTCAGAGAGCCAATTTTTTCTTTCAATTTTCAACATATAAGTTAATAAGGGAACCCCTTAGTTTGAGAGAAATGGCATGTTTGAAAGGAGACTTTGCTGAAAGCCCAGGAATCCTGTATCCTAGTTCTTGTTCCACAGCTCAGCTTCTGTGTGTGCCTCACTTACAGCATCTCTAGAACAAGATTGTCCTAGCCCCTCGCTTGACTGTTTAAGTGGCAAACGAGATTTTGGGTGTGAGTGTTTGGGAAAGGATAAAGCTTGATACAGAGTCGAGCTGTTTTAAGTGTGAATCTCTACGCTCAAAAATGGGCTCTGTAGTAGTGTGTGCCAACCAGTCTTAGGTCTGGGCTCTAGAAAGGGTTTCTCATCTAAGATAGGAGCTGTCATTTCTCTTGCTGACTTTGGATGGGGAAGGACTGTGTGAATGGTGAGGCCCAGACAGGCAATTGTTACATTTTTCTCAGCATCCCTCACAGGCTTATGTTAGAGAAAACAGCAGCCAAGTGGTCACAGTCCGAACAAAGCAGGAGAATTCCTGAACCCCAAAATATTCTAGAATGATCTAGTTCGCGGGGTCCAGAGATTCCAAGGCCTTATTTATTTTCATAAAATTTACACAAAAATCAGGCGTCCTTCATCTTGTTAGCACTAGAGAACTGACAAGGTAATTGCTATGGAAGTATTTAAGAAATTATAGCACTTCTCCAGTCCCAAATAGTGATCATTAAATCCAGCCTCTTTCACCGTGGCAGAGAAAATCCTGAGATATGAGAGGAAGTGGCCCTATACCTTCATTTCCCACAGCCAGGAAGCACACCTGCCCCAATGCCAGGAGGTAGAGCAGGTAACTCCTCCGTCAGCCCTAGATTTCATTTTCATGGAGCAGGGAGGTTCATTATACTC
This sequence comes from Monodon monoceros, assembly GCF_005190385.1. Classification (NCBI taxonomy): domain Eukaryota; kingdom Metazoa; phylum Chordata; class Mammalia; order Artiodactyla; family Monodontidae; genus Monodon; species Monodon monoceros. The sequence continues at coordinate 39,059,617 of NW_021703775.1, read as the reverse complement.
CCTTTATCAGCAGTGAGGTTTACAGCTGAATCCATAAGAGATATCCGTGTGAAACACGAGCTGAGAGAGAAGCACTGCGTCTCACCATTAATAAGCCCTCTTCTGGGATCCGGCATTAGCGAGATTCAGCGGATCATGGAGCACAGGGGTATCATTTTTACATGATTACTCTAAATTCTTAAACCAGAGGCTTAAGAGAGAGGCTTCTCACAAAAGCAGCCATGGGAATTGTTGAGTGATTGGTACAACACTTGCGGTGGGTTAAACCACTTCAGGTAGCTCCACTTGTGGGACTTACAGCCAGGTATTTGGCACCCTGCTTTCCGAGGGGAGGAGCAAGGGAGCAGAAGCAAGTAAAGGGATATCACGGGGGAAGGGGCAAGGTTTACTCCGTTAGCCGTGGTGGGCTCCTGCTTCATTAGCCGCACCCGCAGCCCTGCACGCCCTCCTACCAGCCCTGCTGTATGTGCCTGGTTTCTCACCAGTTCCATGTTTGGGATTATCTGCTTTTCAATCACTAATGCCACTCCTTGTCTTTAAAGAGGCTGACACTTGTCTCCAGATACACTCACCTTCTTCATTCTCTGAGAAATGAGAGGCCTGATTAGAATGACTGGTTCAGACAACCTGGAAACTGCCCTCTTGGCATGCAGGCTTCCATCTTCTAAAATAACATTGATTTTCAGAAAAGAAAAGCCCGATGCTACTTCCTTTCTTTTATCGGTCCAAAACACCAATGACTCCTGTAATCCACTGAGAAAATCTTCTCTGAGGTAATGTGCCGAATATACTAGATGATACTCCACTAAGCCTCTCTGTCTATGCATCGACTGAAGTTAGATTCCACCAGCTCGGAACGAGAGCCACCTGCCTCCATTCAGAAGAAGCCAACACTCAAAACAACGGCATTTTCTCAGAGGAAATGTGATGCATCCTTCTGCTTTGCCTTTGAATGTAGGAAGGCCCAGGGACCAGACCAAAGGCTCACCACACCTTCAGTGTTTGAACTCTAAAGATGCGTTTTGTATCTGACTGCCTGGTACAATTATTTGAAGCCTCATTTTGCTCTTAATCACAGTGGGTTTTGTGCTATTCTCTCATTGTTTCAAAGGTCGGTGTCACCTCCCACGCTGAGAGACTAAGCTATTGAAGGGTAGAGACTGTGCTGTACACTTCTTTGGAACACCTGGAGGCTTCTAGCACAGCCCTGGCCATATCTGACATGCTAAAAACAGACTGACTGACTTCAATGGAAATGCGATTTGCATTTTTAGGCTCCTTCTCCCAAAGCCACTGACACCTATTTGAAAAGTGTTTTCAAAATGTTTACATCTGTCTGAGATCTAGATATCCACACTGTTATGGACTGAATCGTGTCCTCCCAAAATTTGCAAGTTTAAGCCTTAACCCCAATGTGACTGTATTTGGAGATAGGGCATTTAAGGAGGTAAATAAAGTTAGTGAGGTCATATGGGTGGGACTCTAATCCAATAGGACAAGGTGTGGTCTTAGAAAGAGACACCAGAGACCTCTCTCTCTGTGCACATGCTCAGGGGAAATGCCAAGTGAGGATATAGCAAGAAGCTGGCTTACTGCAAGCCAGGAAGAGAGACCTGAGCAGAAGCCAACTCTGCTGTTACCTTGATCTTGAACTTCTATTCTCCAGAACTGTGGGAAGATACATTTCTGTTGTTTAAGCCACCCAGTCGATGATATCTTGTTATGGCAGCCCAAGCAGACTAAAGCACACACCTACCCATTTTACAAAAGATTCAGAAAGCTGAGTGGTCACCCAGTGACAAAGCCAGGGTCAAAATACACATCTGCTCTCACATTGTGCTCACTTCACTCTCTCATGTTGCAGTTGAGGGGTGTGGAAAATACTGGGAGAGAATGGAAGGGAATTGAAGTGTACAAATGAAATCTTGATATTAAACCGTACTGGGTTTCTTTTGTTATCGTCTCCTTGGCTTGTCGATTGATCTGAGATACAGCAGCCTCTGGAAACCTACTGACCTGCAGGTAGTGGGAAGGGGAGGGAAGGCTCATGGCTTCTTCTGGAAGTCATACAGCTTAGCAAGTCTCAGAATCAACTGCAGGACAAAGTTTTCCATGAGCTCCTGTAAGGAAGCACTCTCTAAAGAGATACTTTGTTCTGTTTTCTCCCAGACCATGCATGTGTATATAACTGAGACAGCTGTGCAGAACTTCTCTCTCATAAAAAATAGGAGGACTGCCAGCTATTAGGACAATAGACTGACAATATGGAAAATAAAATTAATCTGAAAATTTTCAGATGGATTAAAGACCTACATATAAAAATAAACTATAAATATACTGGAAGAAAACTTAAGTCAATCTTGGTATAATTTTGAAGTAGGAGAGGTCTTTCCACATATGAAGTTTAAGATAGAAATTCCGAAATAAAGTACACATTTTTACCTCTTAAAAATCAATGTCTGTAGGATAAAAAAGCCAACTAATTAAAATATCATAAACACAATGTTTTAATAAATATATGGGAACATATTTGAAATATGTAGCCGTAAAGAGTTAATATATTTATTATGTGAACAGTTCTTCCTAGTTAATAAGAAAAAGAGGAATGTTACAAGAATATAGTGGGCAGAGAATGTGAATAAGTAATTCATAAAATAGGAACTTTAAATGGCAAGCATATAGTTAAGGAAAGGTTCATCTTCTCTGTAAGTCAAATAAATGCACAATTAAAAACTAAAAATATTTTTATATCAGAGCATATGGGTAATAGTTTTCTAATTATAATATCTAGGTGGCAAGGGTGTGTTTCCTCACTTTTATAAATTACTGCTGAGAGGGTAAATCAAGAAACATTTTTTGGGGGACATTTAGCAACTTATCAAAAGCCTTAAAATCTATTATCCTTTGACTTGACATTTCTACCACAGAAATGTTCATCACAGGTTTGTTTATAAGGGTAGAACTCTTCGGGAAAATCTAAATATTCAACATTAAAGCACTGGGTAAATAATCATACGTATGTTTAATAGAATAGCCATTAAAATGGTGATGAAGATGTTATGGATTTGTCAACATGCAAAGACGTTTCTGATGTATTGATAATTGAACAAAACAACCTACAAAGTATATATAAATATATATATATATATATATATATATATAATGTGTGTGTGTATACAAAAATTCTAGAAGAATACACAAGCAAGGTTAACAGTTTAACATGAGTTATCTCTCTGGGTATGAGTTTAGATTATGCTATTTAATTTTTCTTTTTATTCTTCTGTATTTTCTAATTTTCTAAAAGTAATCCCTCTTTTCTTGCAAAACAGCCACAATGAAGAGGATGGGACAAAAGAACAGAGGATATACCTGGAGAAACAATTTTTGAAACGGAAGCAATGAGAGAACTTTTTACTCTATTGGCTGCGTTTCTGAAACCAGTGTTTCTGAAACTGGTCTGAGCATCAGGACCATTGGGAGGCCTCGTTAGAAGTGCAAATTCCAGAGCCCTACTCAGACTTATTAAATCTGGATCTCCGGGACAAGGCCCAGGTATCTACCAATTTAACAAGCTCCCCAGGTGGTGTTTTGGTTTGTTTGTTTTTTTATTGCTGAGAACTTTGTTTTTTATTATTATTATTTTATTTATTTATTTTTTTGGCCGCACTGCACAGCCTGTGGGATCTTAGTTCCCTGACCAGGGATTGAACCTGGCCCTTGGCAGTGAGAAAACAGAGTCCTAACCACTGGACCTCCAGGGAATTCCCCCAAGCCTTGTTACGGAACCTCCCTGCTTGTATCTCTCTTCCTTCCTGCTGGCCTCCAACCTTGGATCCTCCCACAGTCTGTTCCCACACATGCGGCCTGCTCCTGGGGCATATTGCCCAGCTCTGGATGGACAGAGACTGTCAGAGATACATGACCTTTAATATGAGATCCCAGGTGGTTTTTTTGTAGTATAAGAGTTGAGAACTATGGCTGCAGAAATCACCTGAATCCTTTAAGTCTCAGAGTTACTGAATAGCGGCCAGTCATACTGAGTGACAATTACATGCTAAGTAGCTTCTAGTAGCTTCCTTATCAGTGCAGTGACTGCTGGATGTTCACTAAGGCAGGGAGGGGTGCAGCTCAGAGCATCCTGTATGCAAGGAGAAAAGCCCCGCTCTAGCTTGCACCGATCCTTCCTCTCCCCAGAGCTTCCCTCTTCCGTGATTTGTAGACCATAGAAATTATCCGGGTCTCTAAGTCTCTGCATGTATCGAATGCCTCAGAGCACTTTCAGCTAACAACAAAGTAGCCATTATTCTTTGGGAAAGAGCTGCAAGGGCTGGAGAAGAAAGAGACCACTTAGGAACCTGCCAAGGAGGCAAAGTTGGAGTAGAGTGAAAGGAGAGGCATCCAAAAACCTGAAGGTCTCCCAAGGCTGAGGTTCGGTTGGAGTGGATTGAGGGAAAGAGGAGAAAAGGTTCTTTTTAAAATCAGCCAGTTTTCCAGGGGTGTGAGATGCCAAAACTAAGTTTTCCATAAGTTTAAGCACAGGCTCAGCATCTGTCAGCCCTCCAGACTCTGATGATAAAATGATACCCAAAGAGTGTGGTTGTTCCCAAATGCCACAGTGAGTGAGTGCGTCAGTCCATGTCTGGCATTTAATTGCTTTCCTAAATTACCAGCAGGTGGTGCAAGAGTTTCCAAGTCCATGAACTTCCCCTTCACATGGCTTCTGCTCTGGGGAGTCTCTGTCAATAGCCTACCCCTCCTTCTTGTGAGTTTCTCTCATAATCCTTACATGGCTCCTCCGTACTCGAATAATCACAAGGGAACAAGAAGCATCTTTAAAACGCATTTTGTACCTTTTAAAATGTGTTAAATATAAATGTAGAATCAAAGAAACATGCATTAATTATAGAACTGTGTTAAGGAAAAGAGGGGAAAAAATTCCCATCACTAGCAAACCCAGCAGAAACACATAGCTTCCTCCTGTTAGCAAAAGAGGAATGAAGAAATTTAACAGAAACCTTTAGGATTTAATGCCCTTTACCTACCACCAAGAAGACTGTGAATAGGGATTTGGGAAGGGGGCTGGTGTTGGGGAGAGGATTAAATTAGCCCACTGGGAAAATCTAAAGGAAAGAGAGAATGCAAAAATGGCCACTGTCTGAATTGCAGTGGAAGCTTCACTGGTTAATATAAGTGAGGGAAATTTTCTGATTGGGAATTCCCTGGAGTGTTGTTTTGGACTATTTCAGGCCAAGGAAGAGTGATGAAAGACTGTTTTCGAAAGCATCAGGCAGTTAGGGGGAGATTCAGCAGTGCCTAGGGTCTGTGCTAAGACAGAGCTGGGAGCGTAAACGACTAAGGCTTGAGTTTGCTTGTAGTGGGATGGAAACCAACATTCTCTAACTGAGAGGGAAACTTTGACAAAGTCTCAGGTCAGGGATGCTGTGGTGTTCCTGGATCTCAGGCATCTATAGGAGAGGGCAGAGTTAGAAAGAGAATGGTAGTGAAGTTGGGACTTTGAATGTCCACACATCACATACAAGAATTCAGACATGAAGATAGTTATCACCATCTCGCGCTTTCAGTTCATGGATTCAAATGGGGAATCAAATAGACATGAGATTAATGCAGTTGAGAACATTTGTATATCTCCAATCTTGAAAATGACAGTAGGGTCTCAGACAAACAGAATTCTGAAGGAAAAAGAAGGAAAATGATAGTTTAGCTCATAAGGCAGAATGTAGCTCATACTGAATGAATCTGCTTTTTCTGGAGGTCTTTGCGTTTTCAGGGACCTTCTTCACAGACCCTTTCCAGGACAGCCTTATTGTTTCTGAAATTGCTAACGACTCTAGAAAACCCATCTATCAAGACCCTGATCAAGACCTTGATATGTTGGGTGGCTTTGGGCAAGCTATTCAAACTATATGAGCCATTATGTTTGAGGCTACAAATGTAGAGTCTCCCACCCATTATGAAAAATTGGACGTTGCTCTGAAAACAGTGGTTAAAAGGAATAGACCATATACAAATATGGAGCGGGGCATGAAATCAATTCTATTATATTCGATTCATTTGCTGAAACGATATTGTGTACATAAACTTGTTTGAAAATGCAACTGAAACATTGTTCACTACTTGAAATTAGTGCTTGTGACAATTCAGGACATGCTGATTGTCACTGAAGATGACTGTGGGAACATAAGGAAGTAAAATGTGCTAGTTGATAGGTAGGTGCAGGTGACGTATGGCAGCTAATGAGACAATAGAATGTGTAATTGGAAAATGTACTGCCCTGGTAACGGAATTGTATCACCACCCATAATGAAGGGACCAAGATTGTACATCAATAGTTAGTCTTCCAACATGTGTTAATTCCTGCACAAATACAGTGATGGAATTAGAAGCGCAGCAAAATGTTGACAAACATATGCTAAGAGAAGTATTAAGCAAAAGCGGAGATAACAGGCCATTTTCTTGTACCAAATGACTTACTTGTCCCAATGCTCTCTCCATTTAAGAGTGGTCTCTCTAGCTTCATCTCATATTGTTACCTTTTTCCTTAGAGGGAGAGGTATTTCTCCTCCTCAGAAGATTGAATGTTACTTGAGAATATTTCTCCTCCGTAGCACATATCAGCATCTAACAAATTACATATTTTGCTTCTTTACATATTTCCTGTCTCTTCCCACTAGAATGTAAATCACAAGAAGCAAAGGTCTTTGCATATTTTCTCATCACTGTGTCTCTAGTGCTGAAAACAGTATCAGATACATAGCGCATGCTCAATAAATAATTTTTATACTACCTCTCTGAATCTTTAGACTTCCCTCTTTCTAAAGATAAGCTTACGTATTTATATTAAATGAATAATTCTCTCCCAAAGCTGTATTGAAAATCCCTCTTCCTTCTTTTCTCTACCTCACTAAAGTGATCTGCTCTTGACCAACCTCCCCACTCCCACCATCAAAGCTGTTTTACTCATTGCACTTCACTCAAAGAGCTTTCTCAAATCTGACCTACAAGGTCAAGAGGCCTTTCTGTAGCCAATAGCCTATGCCACCCCTCTGCCACATGTGGCCCTGTTGATTACTGCCTTCCTCTTGAAATTTCCTTTCTTTCTTGTCTTCTATGGCTCTGCATTATCTTGTTGCTTTCCTATTTCTTCAAAGGATCTCTCCCCCCATCTCCATAAGCCAGAATGTGCGTATTTAATGATGGCTTGAATGTGTGGTGCGGAGTGGGGGGCAGTGATGGTGTTTGCTCCCTTTTTATGTCTCTTATTCTTCATTCGTCTAAGTGCTGCCTCCTCCGCTGTTGGGCACAATAAAAGGAGATCTCTCTCTCTATATTCTCCATCGCTTTTGTTATCTATTTGGAGGGAAGTGGGAAATGGCTGATAGCTGATAGTTCATATGGGAGTATACTACTAGTTATTCGATTGTGGCCCCTGTAGGATTTGTGCTGTTTGATTAAGAGTATAAGATACTTGATACCTCACTTTTTTATCTGCTGCCAATTCAAGAACAGGAATCCAAACTCTCAATATTGTTCAAGTGATGCACCCAAATTCTCACAGTTATAAGGTCGTAAGACAAAACTTGGTTGGAGTGTATAGAACTATGCTGCTATTAAACATCCAGATCAATATATGTTCCGTGTTCTGATATCCTTCTCAACAGTACACCTTTTGAATATGGTGTTTCCTTTATAGCTCTGCCTATAGGAAGAGTATGGGTCATTCAAGACAATAGGAATATTCCTTTTTGTGTGTGACATCTACAGTTCTCACTGAAAACTGAGAACTCTATTTTCTTCATCAGATTCTGTGAGCTTAGGTAATGCAACCCTCTCCCTGAGAGATGGATGCATTCTTCAAGTGCTGATGATATAAACATTTCCAGCTTGCAAGGCTGAACACCAGATTTTAGAACTGTGGTGACTTCCCAAAGTAAGAAGCACTGTGTGATGCTTCTTGGTAATGCCAGCTTACAAAGCAAACAAACAATAAAGCATCATAGCCTCAAGATATTCACAACCAAGATCAATAATTGTGCAGATTTACCAGGATATGATTAACAGCAATTCAAGTAATGTGTATTTTGCATACCGTATACCTGTCTGAGAAGAGCAAACTCTATTCTGTTTTGTTGATTAACTTATTGCTTAAAGGATCCCTTTAATGAAGTGTTTTCTGTGGTATAAATATTTTTATTGATATATTTGCAAATTATGTCTTTAATTATCAATATTTATTTGCAATAAAAATATGTTCACTGAAGCCCTGCCAGGTGACAGTAATCTTTGAAGGCTTTCATTAAGATAGTTACTGAATTTTAGCACACACAGGCATCATGTTGGAAAAAGAATGTTCTGATACCTGTTACATACATCTTTTTAAACACAGCGTGTCACCAAAAAATAATCCTCAGACTGCTATGAACTTCTTGATAAGTACCTACGTATTATTATAATTCATTAAAATCATGTTAGCTCTTTTGGTGCTGGTCAAAATGGAGTAAACCTACTATAACTATCACTTCCACTGATTGCAGCCAAAAACTCTAGACATTCGGTGTCATAGCCAAGAAATCATCCCAAGACCTGTGTCCAGGAGTTTTTACCCTGCGTTTTCTTCTAGGAGTTTTACAGTTTCAAGTCTTACATTTGCCTTTAATCCAGTTTGAGTCAATTTCTGTGTGTAGTATAAGATACGGTTCCAATATCACTCTTTGTATATGCATATCTAGTTTTCTAAACATCATTTATTGAAAAGACTACCGTTTTCCCATTGTGTATTCTTGATGCCCTTGGTGAAAATTAGTTGATCATGTGTGCTTTGGTTTATTTCTGGGCTCTCTGTTTTGTTCCATTGTTCTATGTATCTATACAAGTATCATACTGTCCTGATTACAATAGCTTTGTAATTTATAACTTGAAATCACGAAGTGTAATACCTCCAACTCTATTCTTCTTTCTCAAGATCGCTTTGACAGTTTGGGATCTTCTGAGATTCCATACTAATTTTAGAATTGCTTTTACTGTTTCTATGAAAATGCCATTACAGTTTTGATAGGGATTGCATTAGATCTGCATATCAGTTTGCTAGTATTTTATTGAGTATTTTTGCATCCATGTTCATCAGATATATTGGCCTGTAGTTTTCTTTTCTTGCAGCGTCTTTGGCTTTGGAATCAGGGAGATACTTGCCTATAAAATTAGTTTGAAGGTATTCTTTCTACTTTTATTCTTTGCAAGAGTTTAAGAGGATTGGAATTACTTCCCTGAATTTTGGTAGAATTCACCAGTGAAGCCATCTGGTTCTGGACATTTCTTTGTAGAAAAGTTTTTTTTATTATTATTACTTCAATCTCCTTTTTTAAGATTGGTCTATTGAGATTTTCTATTTTTTCTTGATTTAGTCCTGGCAAGTTGTATGTTTCTAGGGATTTATCCATTTCTTCTAGGTTATTTATCCAACTTGCTCACAAATAATTATTCATAATAGTCCATTATGATCCATTTTATTTCTGAGATGTCTGTTGTAATGTCTCCTTTTTCACTTCAGATTTTATTCATTTGAGTCTTCTCTTATTTTAGTTAACCTAGCTAAGGGTTTGTTGATTGTTTTTTATTTAAAAAAAACTCTAACTTTTGTTGATTTTTTTCTATTCTCTTTTTGATTTATTTTAGCTCTGATATTTATTATTTTCTTCCTTATGCCAGCTTTGGGTTTAGTTTGTTCTTCTTTTTCTGGTTCCTGAGGTGTAAAGTTAGGTTGTTTGTTTGAGATATTTCTCCCTTTTTACCTAGGCTTTCTCAAAAGGAGCATATCTTGTAAAAGCATGAAAATAATTTTCTATCATTCCTTCCTCTTGCAGAGATCATAAAATAAGGAAGAAAGTATGAAATAAGATTGGACAATCCTCTGTTTAGAAGAGCACATTCATGACTCTTAAATATGCAAAACCTGGAAACAGGGATTTGGTGCCTATAGAGATCTTCGGCAACTAGACAATCTATAAGGGTGGGTGTTCAAAATGGGGCTGGAGAAAAAGCCCCAGCCAGAGAGGACTTGGACATAAATCCTCAATATCAAAGGGTGGGGAGCACCTGAGGTTGATTGTTTAATGGCCACAAATACTTCCAAATCCAATATGCGCAACTCTTTGCAACGTGACATTGGCATGCCTCCCATCCGCAGTTAGACTCTATTTCTCTATCCTTTTGAAACTGAGTTGGCCTTCTGACGTGCTTTGTCCAATAACATGTGGCAGAAATCACTTTGTGCAAGTTTTGGATTTTTGTGTGCATGCATCTTCCATGTTCAACATATTGGAACATTGCCTCGAGAGTGTCACAGAGGAAACCAGTCTTGCCTATTGGAGGATAAGAGGCCTACTGGAGGAGGATAAAGATGCTTCAGACTATAGTCAGGACCAACATATGAGTGGGTCCTTATTAGAATTTTCAACCCAGCCAACCTCCCAGCTCTATGCAATTACATGAGTGGATCTAGGCTAAACCAGAAGGGCAGCCATCAGTTAACTCACTGAGAAACAACTGTTTCTCAAAACTCATGTGAAAAACAATGAATTGCTGTTTCAAAATACTAAGTTTGGGGGTTCTTTGTGATGCAACAAAAGACAACTTATAGATCATAGTAAAACAGAAATATTTAAATTTGGGGGTTGAACAAAAAATGCAAAGGCCCACTTGGGATCTCTGAAACTGTTTCCTAAACACTGAGGGCTTAGAAATTGGGTAATTGAATAGAATTTGGATAATTGAATAGAAGAAATAAAGGTGTTCCAGGCAGGTAAAACAACATGAGCACAGGCAAGAGAGACAGGACAAGGCAATCAAAAGACTCCTTCTTTCACAAATTTTTCTTTTCAGAAGAAGTAGTTCTGTGTTGCTTTCTAAATCTTTCAAGATTTTCTTCTATTGGGGATATATATATTTTGTGTTCATCTAGAAGAATAGAATTAGGTTATAAGTTCATAGGGGAAGAGAAATAAAAAGGAAACCAACACTCAGTGAGCATTTACTATGTACCAAGAACTTGATATTGATTAATCTCATTTAATCATCACAACATTCCTATGCCATAGGTATTTTTCCCTATTTCACAGAAAAGGAAACTATGGCTCAGGGGGATTAAGTAGCTTTCCCAAGTTCCCTGATCTAGTCAGTGGTATTGTTTTGTTTGTTTCTATTCCAAAACCCATACCATTTCTTCAACCACATACCACCTCCCAGACTCTGTTGTATTTATCTTGCTATCAGCAATGCTTAGTTTATTTCCTAGAACAATCTAGGTACTCAAAAGTGTCTCCTTGAGGAAAGTTAGAGGAATAAATCTCACGTGACAGGAATCTCATTAATCTTTTACTCGTAAGATTATTAACATAACATAATTTATTAACATAAATACTTCTTTGTGGGCAGCCCACTTACTTTATGTGTTCATTAATTCACAGCTGAGACATTCATTCATTCATATAACAAACAGGTACTGAGCACCTCGTAAGTCCAGCTTTCTGGGCACTAGGAACCCAATAATGAGAGCACACACACACACACACACACACACACTCATACTCATACTCATACTCTCAAAGGCTCTGACTTCTGAATGGTGAGTTTTGGTCACTTCTATGTCTTCCCCAGAGATATGGTGGGTAAAGTCCTTACATCACCAACTAAGCTGGCTTCTCACTCATGTATTTCTATCTCTGCTTGGCCTCCTGATAAAACAATGAAGGTAAATAATATAATTATTCACATTTCTTTGATCCTCCACAATGAGTAACAATAGAGTGCCCCTTTCCAGAAAGGGGAGGAGAATTTACTAATGACTCCTTGTTTACCTTTAGTGGTTACAATGGTTAGAAGGTGTATTTGTTACCTGTGAAGAATTTATAGTCTGGTTAGAATGGTTTGACATAATCTTAAAAATTAAGTTATTCTGTAACACATATCAAAGCCTCTGGCACTTTAACTTAACTGAAATGTGCATCTAAGTCAGACCACAGTCTCCTGAAGTTTCTATGGCAAATTTGTCAGAAGTTGGAGAGTGTCATTTGTTCCCAGCTGTTTCTAAGGTTCACAACTTCCACCCCCCCCATACGTTGTCTGAGCTTCTTGGCTGAGAGAGCTGTTTGTTTCTTTATTTAGCAAAAACTAGCACAGCTCTGCTTAGCAGAGGGACAAGCTGGAATTTGCAAGTCTCTGCGATATCACTCAGGCAATTGCCAATTTGTCACAGGTGTACACGACAAGAGCAGTGGGAGGGAGAAAGCCACGGACTAGTGTGGACCTGGAGGCTGGGGCTCCATCCAAAATACCCCACATTTATTCCTGCATCTGTTAGGGAAAATCAGCGTTCAGTGATGGGCAGAGGTGAGGGGTGCAGGTCCTACTTGCAATTTACAAGATATTTTGAGTCAGCAATTATAAGCAGAGCTGGTGACAGAATGCTGCCTGATTATTAAGCCATGAAGGAAGGAATGGCAAGAGTAACTTGGAAAAGAAAGAAATAAAAAACAGTGAGTTTTCTGAGAAGCAGAGAATAAGACTGAGAGATTAGTTTTATTTTTAAAAGCTGCTGAGTTGGTCTCACTTCTTTGCTAAGTCTCTTGATTTTTTTTTCCCCAGAAGACTTGAATACCTGACCTGAACTGAAGGGGAAATGAAGAGGCTCAGCTTACCGACAGGTGGACAGGTGGCTAAACAGGTACGGCATTTCTGTTTCAGGTCAGCTTTATATGGGACTTAATTGAATAATATCACCTCTCACTTTTTTTTCTTCCCCCTCATTGATCAAGCTGCTTTTGAGAAAAGTGATACTTTGCATATCTGGCTAAGTGCTGTTAACAGCCTCTGCCTGCGGTTTGTTAAAATTAAAAAAAAAAAAAAAAAAAAAAAAAAATGCCGGAGAAGTAATTTGCTTCTCTCCAACCAATGATGGCTTGTACTTTATGCAAATTGGTATCTAGGGACAACAAATCCCATTTAATACATATGCATAGTTCATAAAAAAAAACGACGTGAGAGAAAGAGGAAAAAAGATAAAGCAACGAGTCAGCAAAAGAACAGGTTCCGAGGAAATTTATTGTCCCAAATTGGACATTTGTAACAGATGATGTGAACAAGTGTTAACTTTGTTTTCAGCAGCTCTTCACGTACATTCACTAGACATCACACAGATTATGTTTTAAGGATCTGAACTGTAATAAAAAAAAAAAAGTGTCTATGGGCTTTAGAGTGTTGTGTTCCATATGGTTAGGGAAGTACGGAGTTATTGCGACAAGCATCTTGTGAAGCTCATTACGCACAGTGGTGTTAGATTCGAATTGCAACGCATAGCTATAGGGTACGTACATGACATCCCACAGTCAGCAGATAGCAACTGGAAATGAAAGATATGAAGGCACAGAGTACAGCTTCAGGGAACATGTTAGACAAAACATCTGCTGGTATCAGAACACTGCATTATCAGATCACTGTGGCCATGAATGTTTTATAAAGACACTTTTTTCCCCCAAAACCGCAACTTTGAAAGTGACATTTTGTGCAAAAAGTTTTTGATTGAAGTGTGATGTCGGGAGGAAGTCCAGTGAAGTGATTCATTGTGGAGAGAGCCCACACTGGCTGCCCAGGAAAACTCCTCTTTGCAAACGGGGATGATGTTCACTAGCAAAATCCATGCTGTAGGGGCTTCCCTGGTGGCGCAGTGGTTGAGAGTCCGCCTGCCGATGCAGGGGACGCGGGTTCGTGCCCCGGTCCGGGAAGATCCCACATGCCGCGGAGCGGCTGAGCCCCTGAGCCGTGGCCGCTGAGCCTGCGCGTCCGGAGCCTGTGCTCCACAACGGGAGAGGCCACAACAGTGAGAGGCCCGCGTACCGCAAGAAAAAAAAAGAAAGAAAGAAAATCCATGCTGTAGTGCATGCACATGGGAATACATAAGCAAGAAAGTTTTCTAAGCAGAAACGTGACTGAGGGGCTTTGGCCTTTCTTACCACTCAGTGTGTGGAATGATCCATATTCTAGACATCCACTTAACACTCTCTTTTCTCATGTGGACAGTGTCAGTTACCAGCTCCCATTAAGTAAGGAGGTCATATTCCATCCGCTCACCTCTTGGGCTCTGCTTGTTAACGGCAGCCATTAACAAGCCATTTCTTGTCCCAAGAAATTTTGCCATTTCTGCTCCCGATGGCTCTTGTAAGATCTTCCCTCATTGCAGGAAACACGCATGGATGAAAAACTAGTCAAGTTCTGATCTTTGGGAGTAGTGTGTACATTAGTGCCCCACAGTCCTAGGGAGAGTGTGAGATGATGGGCTGGAGAGAAGGAAGGCATGAGGAGATGGTGCTCACTTTGAGAAGAGTCAAAGGTCCTGATACTTCGGTCCCATTACAGGATATCACATATTTCGTCTTGGGAGATAACAAAGTGCTTGTAAAGCATTATGACTTATGGAAGAACCAGACTATCTACATCCACCTTTCTGTTAATGTAGCTCTGAGAAATGGCACAATTTCACTGATTCAGACCACCCAGGCTGTGGGGTAGAGGGAGAAACATATTTCTCTTGAAAGAGCTAACGCAAAAGAGGGAACAGAATTCAAAGACAAGTAGTCGATCCCTGGAATGGATTCTGAAGAACCCAGAGGAAGTCTTTTCCTCCACTGTGCAAACTATCTTCAATTTAACTTTTTTTCAGTAAACGACTGGGTTCCTCTTCTAGCCCATTAGAGTGGTGACACTGGATGAGATCAGTGTGAGGTTGGGAAACTCTCAAAAGTCAGAATATAGTCATAGGAGTAGATATGTAGGAATATGTGTAGAATAATTGGCAATAATTCCAGATATAAAAGAGTAATGTAAGAAGTACTCATGAGTGAGTAAACACCAACTACAGAGGCCTATACTTAGAGTTCCACCTCCGAGCTGTTCTCTGATCATCCTATTATTTTTCCCCCTTTTCTCTTCCTCTTGTTTCTTCTTTCTTTCTTCTTCTTTTTTATCAAAGTTTAGGTTGGGAAAGAGGATTCCTCCTTCCTTCATAATTCCTGTTGTGCATTGCCTTATGGAAGAGATATTGATACACAAAAATATCCTCTGGGAAAAGGCTTTATTTTCTACCTTTCTCTATGAAAGTTTGGATGAACCATCAATAGTACACAGGAGGACCTGAAAAGTCATTCGTTCATTGATTCACCAAATATTTTTTGAGCACCAGTTATCATGAATGACCCTTCTGCTGAAAACAGCTAAATTGTTGTACATCTATATTCATCTTGAAAAATATTTACAGGTAACAAGTTAGTAAATAATACTCAGAACAAAGGAAGAACAAAGAGAGTTAAGTAACCCTGAATCTGTCTTTGTTTTGAGAAATTTGCCGTTCTATGTAAATTCGGCTTTTCTTTCTTGATCTTTGAGGGTATGGGGGAGACAAAGTCTAGGGGTCACCCTAAGTGGGAAATCTATTGTATGAGACACTCCTGCATAGAACTAATCCCTCTGAGGGCCACATATTTAGTGTAATATAAAACACAAGTAAACACATCCCAATCAGCAGTGCATTGCCAGCCCAAAATCCTTGCGAAAGGAAGGCAGATAAAACTGCATCTCTGGAAACTCTGCCTGAGATGGAGAGGGATATCTTTTATTAAAATTCATAACTGCAAACCAATTATGATATGATTATAGCAGTTAAAATTCATACTATATTGGTGTCCAACACATGCAGACACACACACCATGCACGCACACAGGCACAAAGAATTTGGTAAAAATTCCAGGCCAGTGGCAGAAACAGGACAGTTTTTTCTAGCAGGACACATCTTTCAAATAGGCCTCCAGGCATCCTTACAAGTGAATTTTTGAGAAATATGTACAAAATGCACAAGAAAATAAGATACCATAAGTGAGAATCATTAAACCTTTTGGACAACATAATCAGATAAAATCTTCAGAAAGTAAATAAATCAGATATTGAATATAAAATAAATTTTTGTAATAAATTCTAAGAAAGCAAATAGGAGACTGAAATTATCAAAAAGGTAAAGATTATAAAAATATGAAAAGCAGCACATTTGAAAAAGAAACTAATTGAACTTCTAGAAAAACATATAGTTCAATGGATAGATTTAAAATTATGTTAGATATAAGGAAAGAAAAATTTTGTGACCTGGAAGATATAGCTGAATAGAAGAAAAGAGATACAAAATACTTTAAAAGTTAAATCAACATGAGGGAGCACAAAGTTCTAATGTATGCCTAATTAAGTTTTGGAAAGGAGGAAGAGAGAAGGGGGCTGGGGCAGTACTCAAAACCATAGTGCTTGAGAATTTTCCAGAACTTATTTTTTAAAAATACTGATTCTTGTATTCATGGCCTAAATGAATCCTAACCAGGAAAATAAGTACCTAGACACATGAAACTGCAGAACACAAAACACATAAATATATTAAAATAACAAGAGAAAAATGAGAACCTTCAATGGTTTGATGAACTGACAGCTAACTCCTCAAAAGCGACAGTGAAAGCCAGAACAAGGTGTGATAATATCTTCAATGTACTCAGAGAAAATAACTGTCAACCATGATTGTATGTTAATCAAGGTAATTTTCGGGTTTTTTTTCCAGCTTTGAGATATAATTGACATATAATGTTGTGTAAGTTTAAGGTGTATAATGTGATGATTTGATATATGTATATATTGTGAAATAATTACCACAATTAAGTTAGTTAACACATCTATCACCTCACGTAGTTACAATTTTTGTGAATCTGTTGAGAACTTTTAAGATGTACTCTCTTAGCAACTTTCATATATACAGCACAGTATTGTTAACTGTAGTCACTATGCTCTACATTACATCCCAGAACTTATTTATGTTACCAGAAGTTTGTACGTCATGACCACCTTCACCCATTCCTCCACCATGCCCCTCTGGTGCCTGGCAACCACCAATCTAGTTTGTTTTTATAAGATGAGTTCTTTAGTTTCCACATATAAGTGAGATCATATATAGTATTTGTCTTTCTCTGTCTGACTTATTTCACTTAGCATAATACCCTCAAGGTCCATCCATGTTGTCACAAATGGGAGAACTTCCTCTTTTTATGGCTGCATAACATTCCCCTGTACATATATACCACATTTTCTTTATCCATTCATCCACTGATGGACACATAGGTTGTTTCCTTGTCTTGGCTATTGTAAATAATGTTGTAATGAACACGGAGGTACAGCTGTCTCTTCAAGATAGTGTTTTTATTTCCTTCAAATACATTATTCCAGAAATGAAATTGCTGGATCATATAGATCATAGTAGTTCTATTTATAATTTTTTGAGGAATCTCCATAATGTTTTCCATAGTGGCTGCACCAATTTACATTCCCACCAACAATGCACAAGTGTTCCAAATTATTCTCATCCTTGTCATCATTCCTCTCTTGTCTTTTGATAACAGTCATTCTAACAGGTGTGAGGTGACAGCTCATTGTGGTTTTGATTTACATCCCTAATGATTAGTTATGATGAGCATCTTTTTGTGGACCTGTTGGCTATCCATATGTTTTCTTTAGAAAAATATCTATTCAAGTTCTCTGCCCATTTTTTAATCAGATTACAGTTGACTCTTTAACCATGTGGGGGTTAGGGGTGCCAACCCTCACCTCCCACCACATAGTTGAAAATTCCCTTATAACTTTACAGTTGGCCCTCCATATCTGTGCCTCCACATCTGTGGATTCAACCAGTGCTATTATAGTAGCACTGTAATATGTATGGATTGAAAAAAACCCTGTATAAATGAACCTGTGTAAGTTCGAGGGTCAATTGTATTTGGCTTTTTTTTGCTATTGCATTGTATGAGTTCCTTATATATTTTGGATACTAACTTCTTATTAGATATGTGGTTTGAAAATATTTTTTTCATTCCATAGATCGTCTTTTCATTTTGTTGGTAATTTCTTTTCTGTACAGAAACTTTTAAATTTCATGTAGTCCCACTTGTTTATTTTTGCTTCTTTTTCTTGTGCTTTGGGTGTCATATTCAAAAAATCACTGCCAAATCCAATGTCAAGATGTTTCCCTAGGCTTTCTCTTAGGAGTTTTATGATTTCATGTCTTTATATTAAGTCTTTAATTCATTTTGAGTTAATTTTTGTGAGTGGTGTAGGACAGAGATCCATGTTCATTCTTTTACATGTAAGTATCCAGTTTTCCTGGCACCATTTATTGAAGAGGCTATCTTTTGCCCATTGAGTATTCTTGGCTCTCTTGTCAAATATTAATTGACCATATATGCATAGATTTATTTTGATTACTGTAATAATATAGTTGTAATGTAGTTTGAAATCAAGAAGTATGATGCCTTCAGTTTTGTTCTTCTTTCTTAGGATTGTTTTGGCTCTTCAGGGTCCTTTGTGGTTCCATACAAATTTTAGGATCATTTTTTTTCTATTTCTGTTAAAAAATGCCATTGGAATCTTGATAGTGATTGTATTGAATCTACAGATAGCATTGGGTAGTCTGGACATTTTAATAGTATTAATTCCTCCAATTCATGAACACAGGATATCTTTCCATTCATTTGTGTCTTCAGTTTCTTTCATCAATGTTTATAGTTTTCAGTGTATAGGTCTTTTACCCCCTTGGTCAAATTTATTTCTACGTATATTATTCCTTTTGATGCTATTGTATATGAGATTGTTTTCTGACAGTTTATTATTAGTGTATAGGAATGCAACTGATTTTTGTATGTTGACTTTTTATCCTGAAACTTTACTGAATTTCTTTATTTCTACAGAAAAATCCTGCCAGCCTGACATAAGTCTTGCACATATCTTTTAAAGCTTATTCCTATGTATTTACCACATATGTTGCTATTATAAGTGGGGGCTTAATTTTATGTTTTCTAATGGATTGCCTTTTTTACATCTGAAATGTATACATTCTGAATATTAATATCCTGCCATTCTATCTACTAAATACTCTTTATCTGGAGTATATTTTCACTTGATTGTTTTTAATTGTGGGATGTGCAATCATATTATCTGCAAACTTAAATAGTTTACCTCCTCCTCTCTAGTTTTATACAGTTAATTTATTTTTCTTATTTGATTGCATTGCCTAGTTTTTCAAGTTTAGTGTTAGATAATTTTGATAAAAATGAGAATTTTTATGTTTTTATCTTGATAGAGACACTTCTGGTACCTACCCACTAGGGGTCATAATTACATTTGGGTAGACATAGATAAATTTTTATCATTTTAAGGTAGTATCAACAAATTTCTATTTTAGTAAACTTTTTCCTAGAAATGTTGAATTTTATCAAAATATCCTTTATAATCTGTAGAGGTGATCATATGGGTTTTCTCATTATTTATTAATTTGATAAATTATAGAAATAGATTTCTTGATATGAAACTCTCTGTTTTCCTAGCATAAGATCCACTTAGTTATGAAGTATTCTTTTCCTTTTTTTTTTTTTTTTTTTGCGGTACGTGGGCCTCTCACTGTTGTGGCCTCTCCCGTTGCGGAGCACAGGCTCCAGATGCGCAGGCTCAGTGGCCATGGTTCATGGGCCCAGCCGCTCCACAGCATGTGGGACCTTCCCGGAACAGGGAACAAACCCGCGTCCCCTGCATCAGCAGGCTGACTCTCAACCGCTGTGCCACCAGGGAAGCCCCATGAAGTATTCTTTTTGAATTTTATTCTTCAGTCTTTACTGTGAAATTTTATTTAAGATCTTTGCATTGATATTCATGACATATTGGTCTGTAGTCTCCTTTTTACATGAAATCATTTTCAGCTTTTGGTATTAATGTTATACTCAATACATAAGAAGAATGCGGAAATATTGGAGTTATCCACTCCTGAAAGCTTTTACTTGTGGACATGTCTAGATCTGGTGCTTTATGGAGAACAATAACAAGAGAACTATGGGACATGGGCAGATGTGGAAAGAAGACAGACGTTTCATTTTTCGTTTTTATTTTTTAACAGCTTTGTTGAGATAACCATGTACCTAATATTCTCCCACTTACTGTGTACAATTCAATTCAACATCTACAGAGTTGTGCAACCATCACCATAATCTAATTTTAGAACATTTTCATTGTCCCCTCCGCCTCAAAAAACTCAAATCAATTAGTAGTCACTACCCCATTCCACCTTTTGCCCACCCCACTAGGCCTGGGCAACCACTTATCTACTTTCTCTCTCTTTAGATTTGCCTGTTCTGGACATTTAAAAAAAATGTTTCATACAACATGTAGTGTTTCTTTCACAGCATAATGTTTTTGAGGTTCATTCATGCTGTAGTGTACATCAGTACTTCATTTCTTAGTATCGCCAAATTATATCATATTGTATAGATATACCACATTTTATTTACCCATTCAGCAGTTAGTGGGCATTT
Organism: Monodon monoceros; assembly: GCF_005190385.1. Lineage (NCBI taxonomy): Eukaryota > Metazoa > Chordata > Mammalia > Artiodactyla > Monodontidae > Monodon > Monodon monoceros. The sequence goes on along the minus strand of NW_021703775.1, from coordinate 39,039,172 downwards.
GAGTTGTTTCCACTTTTGACTATCATGAATAATATTACTATGAATATTTGTGTACAAATTTTTGTGGATGTATGTTTTCAATTTTTCTTGGGTATATACTTAGGCAGATGTAGAGAATTTGTAAGCCTTGGTGGAGGTCCAATTGGAATTTTAAAATCTGAGATACTCTGGGGAAGGGCTAAAGAATTGGGAGCTATTTAATATCAAAAACATTTTGACAGTACATCAGAAAGACATCAGATGGATTACCTGGGCTATATTGTAACTCTATGTTTAACATTCTGAGGAACTCCTGAACTGTTTTCCAAAGCAGCTGCACCATTTCATATTCCCTTCAGCAGTGTATGAGGGCTCCAAATTCCCCATATCCTCATCAATACTTGTTATTGTTCATCATTTTGATTACATCCATTCTGATGGATATGAAGTGGCATCTCATTGTGGGTTTGATTTGCCATTTCCCTAATAACTAATGATGTTGAGCATCTCTTCACGTGTTTATTAGCCATTCATGTATCTTCTCTGGAGAAATGTCAATTCAGATCCTTTGCCCATGTTTAAATTCTGTTATTTGTTCTTAATTATTGACTTGTAAATGTCCTTTATACATTCTGTATACAAGTCCCAGATCAGATACATTATTTACAAATATTTCCTCTCATTATGTACATTATCTTTTCACTTCTTGATGCTGTCCTTTGAAGCAAAAAGTTTTTAATTTTGAGAACGTTCCACTTGCCAATCTTCCGTTTTATCACTTATGCATTTGGTATATCTAAGAAACAATTTTTTAACTCAACATCATAATGGTTTATGCCTATATTTTCTTCTAAGAGTTTTATAGTTTTAACTCATATCTATTTCTGTGATCCACTTTGAGTTAATTTTTATGTAATGATGTGATGTAGTGGTCCAAATTTATTCTTTTGCACGTGGATATCCATTTGTCCCAAAAATAAACTTTTTTATTTTGTTTTTACTTAAACTATGTAAATGTATTCAGAAAAATACTTGGATAAGTGAAAAGAGGAAAATCTTCCACAAAACAAAACACAGAGAATGTTATTATCATAGGAGAATAGATATGACATGGTTTTCCAGAAGTAGATGCCATTTTATTTTTTTTTCAAATTCCTCAAACTATCCATAGAAGAAGAATTATCTGGTAATGTAATTTTTGAAAATAGCTCACAATATGTCTGTATAATAGAATATTCTATAATCATTAAGAAAAAGGAGATGTTTTCACATGCACAAATATGAAAATGCTCCAAAATGCATTGTGATAAAAGTTGCAGAGAGGTGTTTATATCATGCAAATGTTAGTGTGAAAATATATACAACACATGCATGCAAATGTATAGAACATTTCTGTAAGGATTTATCTAGAATAATAGTTATGAAATTGGCAAAATGCATGCCCTGGATAGAATAGTAGGTGTCTGGGGAGTCGAGAGAGATGAAAGCTTACTTTTTGCTCGATGCCATTTTGCACTTTGTGAATTTGGAACAATGCGTATGGCTTACATACTTAAAACTTAATAAAAGTTAATAAAATTGGCTTATTAGCTTTATTTAATTTTAATAGAGAACATCTTTCCCAAAGTTTTCTCTGAAATATTGATTGTAGAACTCTAAAATATTTCCTATTAAATGATATAACTATACAAATAATTCAGAAAAAGTTATCAATGCAAATTCCTTGAACTTCCTAACACTGCAGCCAGAACCCACTCAGTACTGAACAAAATTTAAAAAATACCCAAAGAGAATACATACCCTTCTTAAAGGGAACTTGATGCATTAGCAAACACTTGTTTACAAATCTCAGAACATTCAAACAAAACCTCACCTTGCATTTTGAGAGAGGTACAATTTTTTTTTTTTTTTTTTTTTGCGGTGCGCAGGCCTCTCTCTGTTGTGGCCTCTCCCATTGCGGAGCACAGGCTCCGGATGCGCAGGCCCAGCGGCCATGGCTCACGGGCCCAGCCGCTCCGCGGCATGTGGGATCTTCCCGGACCGGGGCACGAACCCATGTCCCCTGCATAGGCAGGCGGACTCCCAACCACTGCGCCACCAGGGAAGCCCGAGAGAGGTACAATTTTACATGGTGTGTAGTAAACTCATAGAGGCCAAGGAGTCAAAAATCATTCTCTTCAAGAAGACAATAGATAAAGTTATGGACTTCAGTGAAGGGAAGACATGGATGTTTGGAAAAGCATTTTCTAACATTCTTTTGAAGCTAATGCCAGAGAGTGAAAACATTTATTACCAATACTACGCTTCTCACCTAATACTATGCCTTTTAGCCAGCTGTTCTAATGGACCCATGGATCTGATCTGACATGACAGCCTCTGATGTTCTCAAACCAGTTTACAGATCGTGTCTAAATATTCTCTCAAACATGGTCATTTCCCATGATGCCTCTGTTACTACAAAAGAAAAGATGTGTAAATATACAGATATATATGTATATGTTTATTACAATGTTTTGATTATCCCAAGAGTTTTAGTCTTTCTGACTTACTGTACACTTGAGAACCACTATTTTCTAGTCTGAATTTTATTTTAATGTTTATTTAAAAAGTAAACATAAAAGCTTGCTGTGAATGAAGTATGCTTGGCTGGATTCTTATGTCTTGTTATCAGTTTGCTCCAAAGTCCAGAAATGCTTATATGTAGCAGTGGATACTTAACAACAAATGGCTTATTCCTTTCAATCAGACGGCTGAGCTCCTCAAGTGCAGGGTTTGGGAACTTAGGCAGTTAGTTTTAAAGACTCAAAGAAATTTACAAATGCAGTTACCTGTTGGTAAGTTCCATGATTGGGAACAAAGAGAGGACTTCTTTACATGTTATTCACCCCACTGCTGAGTCTGTCCATCTAAAAGCTGTGATTGACGATGTCACCAAAACAAAGGAGTCTAATAAGGCAACTTGAAGAGACATTGAAAGGTTGAAATTATGTATGGCAGAAGACAATTATGCAAGCTAAATGATTCTTTAATTAATAATGAGATCCCTCACAGGCAAAAGAGAAAGACTTACAGGATGGAAAGCCTTGTGATTTACTCTGTGTGTGTCCATATGCAGTGTATATATTTTGGGATATAAATGATATATGCACAGTGCGAGTGCCATGACATGTGAATCTGTGAGCTCATGACTGAGCTCATGACTCATTCATCCACTGGGTGGGTGAATATCTAGAATGTAAGGTTTTTTCTTAAGAGATAGAATGCATTGCCTGGTGCCTGAAGCCATATGGTTTTCTTATTAGAAAAAAAAACACCTGAATTTAATTGATTTACAATCTATGTTCCCTTATTTTCATATACAACTAGTTGCTTTATACTGGCCAGATTTAATTTTTTTTAATATTAAATTAAAACATGGAATTACATAAATGTCTTCAGTATGTAAGTCCATACCCATACATCAATATCAATGTAAATGCATAAACTAACAAAATACTATTTAGTCAACTTTTAAATGTTTCCCAGTCTCTGGATGAACAACTGATTTTAACTAACTAGTTACATTTGTTTCCAAATTTTACATCTTTTAGACCACAGTGTGTTTCAAACTATGTTTCATTAAACCCAGGTGTTCAATATGACTCTTCCTTCTTCTTCCCCGACTCTTAGCTGCTACAAAGGGTGGGGAGGTAAGGGAAACAAGGAGACAGAGCTCCAACCCAAAGAGCTGCAGCTTTTTGGGGGCTAAGGGTTTCTTTTATGTCTTTGCTTAACCAAAAGTGTTCTATGGTTATAAATCATGTTAAACCACCATTAAGAAAAAATCTGAAATATAACTAAAGTTACTTTCTTAACTCATACAATATACAAACAAAACAAAACAAACAAACAAAAAACACACATAAAACCTGTGCTATGGAAGTACAAGAAAGAAACCTTTGGATAATTTTAAAAATATCTTTGAGTTACTAAAATAAAGCCTATATCAGAAAAAATGGCAGATTTAAAAATATATTAAACTTCTACATATACAAAACAACATTTAAAAATTTTGAATGTTAAAAGAAAAAACCACAGTAGGAAGAAATATTTTAACATTCATAACAGACAACAGATTACCATCCACAGTAAATAAAGATCTCTTAAACATGTATTCAAGGGCAAGTAACTAGATTTAAAACAGCAAAAGATATTAACAAGAAATTTACCAGAGAATGAAATCACACTTCCTGACTTAAAAATATTACAAAGCTGAAATGATTAAAACAACATGATATTGGCACCAAAACAGACATACAGACCAGTGGAACAGAATGAAGAGCCCAGAAATAAACCCGCTCTTATAAGACCAACTGATCTCAACAAAGGTGCCAAAAAGACACACAGGGAAAGAGCAGTGTCTTCAACAAATGGTGTTGGGAAAACTGGATATCCACTGGCAAACATTATACCACTTTATACAGTATACCAAAAAAAAGAAAAAAAATCATTTCGAAATGGAGTAAGACTTAAACATAAGATCTGAATCTATAAAACTCCTAGAAGACAACATACAGGAAAAGCTCTTTGACATTGGTCTTGGACATGATTTCTTGGCTATGACACTGAAAGCACAGACAATAAAAGAAAAATTAAGACAGGTGGAACTACACCAAACTAAGAATCTGCACAGCAAAGGAAAAAATCAAAAGAGTCAAAAGACAACCTGCAGAATGGAAGAAAATATTTGCAAACCACATGCCTAAAAAGGAGTTAATATTCAAAATATATAAGAAACGCCTACAACTCAAAAGCAAACAAACTAACTAACAACACCGATTTAAAAATGAGCAAAGGACTTGAATATATCTTTCTCCAAAGAAGACAAACCTGACCTCAGGCCAGCATGTATATAAAAAGGTGTTCAACACCACTAATCATCAGGGAAATGCAAGTTAAAAGCACAGTGAGATACCACCTCACACATTGGGATGGCTGTTATCAAAAAGCAAAACAAAACAAAAGGTAATGAATGTTCATGAGGATATAGAGAAAAGGGAACCCTTGTGCACTATTGTTGGGAATGTAAAATGGTGAGGAAGCTATGGAAAACAGTGTGGAGTTTCCTCAAAGCTCATCAATATAACTACCATGTGATTCTGCAATTTCCCTTTTGTGTATATATCCAAAATAATTGCAATCAGGGTCTCACATTGTTGCCTGCATTCCCATATTGATTGCAGCATTATTCACAGCAGCCAAGATATGAAAACTATCCAGATGCCCATCAGCAGATGAATAGATCAAGAAAATGCGGTATACACATAAAATGGAATATTATTCAGCCTTAAAAAAGAAGGAAATACTACCATTTGCAACAACATGGATGAACCTGGAAGACATTATGCTAAGTGAAATAAACCAGTATCAGAAAGACAAATGCAGTATGATTCCACTTATGTGCAGTATCTAAAATAGTCAAACTCATGAAAGCAGAGAACAGAATGATGATTGCCATTGGCTGGAAGCAAAGGGGAAATGGGAGGTTTTCAATGAGTATAAAGTTTCATTTATACAAGATGAATAAGTTCTAGAGATCTGATGTACAACAAAGTGCCTATACCTAACAACACAGTATCATGCACATGAAATTTTGTTAAGAGGATAGATCTCATGTGAAACATTCTTATTATAAAAGAGGTGGGGGGGAAGGGGACACAAGGAAACTTTTGGTGGTGATGGATGTTTTTATTACCTTGATTGTGGTGACAGCATCATGGGTATATGCATATATCCAAACTCATCAAATTGTGTACATTAAACATATGCAGGGTTTTTGTTGTTGTTTCTGTATATCAATTATATCTAAACAAAGTCGTAAAAAAATTGTGGTGGTAGTGATGCTAGGCAACTTCCCAGGCTAGATCACAGAAAAAGTAGCTTCAGGTTTTTGCTCTCATGGATTGCTCATCTTGGGGAAGCTGGCTGCCATATTATGAGGATACTCAAGTAGCCTATGAAAAAGCCCATATTAAGGAGAATAGAGGTCCCCCGATAACAACCAACACCAACCTGCCAACCATGTGAATGAGCCACTTAGATCCTTCAGTCCCAGTCCAGAGCTCAGATTTCCACCAACATCTTGACTACACTCTAGTGAGGGACACCAAGCCAGAAGCAGCCAGCTAAGATGCTCCTAGGCTTCTGACCAACGAAAACTATGAGGTAATGAAGGTTTGTGGTTGTTTGAGGCCACTCACTTTAATAATAATTTGTAATATAGAAGTAGAAATAATACACAATATTTTATGGTAGCATTATTCGTAATAGTGAAAAATCGGAAAAAAATGTATATTTCTATCAATAAGGATATGGTTGAATAAATTGTGATTAATCCATATTATGAAACATTATGTAATTATTAAATTAACAAGGTAGTTCTATATCTTCTAAAATGCAATATCTTTAGGAAATATTAAATAATAAGACCAAACAACATGTATTATATTAATTTTTTTAGTAAAATACATTTGGATATTTATAATTTAGATATACACCTACATACGGATGTCTGTATTTGTATATGCTTTCAGAAATCTTTGGAATAGAGGATTGGACTGAAGGAGGTAGCAAGCAAGGAAGGAGAATTAATTTTATGCACTTCTACATATTTGGAATTTTTTAATAACAAACATGTTTTATGCATCCATATTTCCTTTTATGACTTTATTTTAAAAACTAAACTGATGAAAAACAAATGAAGTGGTATACTTTTCTTTTAGGAGCTTTCATTGTTGATATTAACTAATTACCAAGACGTACAAGACAAGAAAATAAGGTAAAGTCAAAATGCATAATTTACTTCAATAGCTTTTTGGCTATGAAAAAGCAAGTGAAATGACTGTTTTGATTACAAGCCAGGTAGTTTTATGCCTTTCTATGGCTACTGCTTACCTGTCTGTCAAATGGGATCGTGGGTCTCAAGAGATGACCTTGGGGAAAAGTGAGGATGACTTTGCCCAAATACACCACTGATACTGGACCAAGTCCAGAATCCACACCAAATGCCAGATGGACTGTGGGTCGATAGTGACATCTTCATGTACAAAGGACAGCACATTAAAGAAGGGGATGAAATAGATGTCTGCCTGTGGGAGTTACTGACTGGGTTTAATGCTAAGGCTTTTATCCTGTTATGCTGCATGTAATATGCTGAGGATTTCAGAAAAAAAATAATGCATGGGCTGTCCCAAGAACTAGAGGTCAAAAGGGAGTGGATCATAGAATTTGAATAAAAAGGAAAAATTGATTAGCTGATAGTGATTGTTAGGCAAGGCTACAGAAGGCAATATTACAGCTAGTGGAGCATCGCTAAAGGACACCCATCCCTTAATACAATGCCACCTGAATCAACCTGAAGCATAAGTATGAAGACTTAAGCGGCCAAGGCAAATTTTAATTGGGATTACAAATATTACTTTGCAAAACATGGCTAAAAATGTTCCCTGAGAGTGTTTATGTAAAATGTTATGTCTTTCTTTCAGAGATTCCTTACAAGTCGTTCTAAAAAAAATTCTTTAATTCCAGTTTATAGATTTTCCTCATTTTAATGTTCTCCTCTCTGATGTAGGCATATTATAAATGGAATTAACTACGTTACTAATGCTTTTAATCTGATTTTACTGGTGCCTAGGGCTGATGACTAGGAATCAGCATGTATGTCCTTAAAAGAAAAATACAGTTATATAGAAACTAAATTACATTTCTAAATAAACACATTTATCCATGTGCCTTATTTACTATCCCAACTAGCCAAAGCAGAAGGGCCTGACTGCACTTCTTCAAAAATAAGGTAGCTAGAAGGCAGTTTCTCTGGCCACTGGAATTTTCTTGATGAAAGAACGGGCAGGAACAACCTACAATTTGATGTATTCTTTGTATATAATTCCTGAATTTTAGGCTGGAACTACATATTTTGGGGGCACTATATATATTTTTATGACTACTCATACGTAAGAAATAATTGATGGTTTTTAATTCACTCGAGTCAACTGCTGAGCAATCACTTGGATTGCTGCAGTCGATCTTATCTGGCGATTCAAGACAAGTGAAGTATCAATACTCACTGGACGCTGTTGATTGAAAGTCCTCTGTCTGAGGCCACAACTTTGAACCTGATGACACATGAGGAAAGAAATGGGACAGCATAAGCTGAGAATTTTAAAAGAAACGATTAAAGGGAGAGGATGGCAGAGTCCAAAATATAAGAACCAGTTCCTGAAACCACAGTGGACTCTTGCCTCAACTTGCCTTTGCTTATATTTACTTTGGAATAGTTCCAAATTCTGTGCTATGTCAGTCGTAAATCATTGGATCATGAGTGGCCACCTCCTCTTCCCATCATCTGTCAAATCTCTTCATCAACTTAGGCACACCAGTGACCTGCACTGACTACCTCTACATGAGGGATTCTGATTGTCTCCTGCCCTCTGATTGCAATACTTTCTGAGCTATTCAGTGGGCAGCAACTCTTTTCTTGGCGGTCGTACCTCTTGTTATCTTGGATTATTATTTACATTTTTGTGTTATCATTTGACTTTTTTACATCGCGCATTATCCCAAGTACATGGAAGCTTATGGAGTGCAAATGGTTGTGCTTTATCTTTTCTTTTCTTGCATTTTTTTGCCCATTCCCACTTCCCCACAACCACTGAGCCTGTCACAGTGCCTTAGACCAGGAGATCCTCATTACACATTTGTTGTTTTGTAAAGTCGGCCCTTCGGGAACTTCACAGCTTCATTGAGACAGGACAATATTTGCACCCCCAAAAAAGCACGATTATAAAGGCAAAGGCAAAAGAAGGGGAAATATGTTTAATTAACAACAAGAATATTTTCATAATACAATTTAATCTTCCCAGTATGCTTACGAAGATATGGGTATTATTGTTTTTTCTACTTTACAGATGAGGAAACCAGGCTAAGAGAGGCCAAACAATCTGCCTAAACTTGAAATGATTTTAACTGGTTGGGATGATTCAAACCCAGGTCAGTAGCCTCTAGGCCAGTTCAACAGTAAGTAACATTGAAGAGACTGCATTACCAGCCTGCAAAGCAAGACAACCTTTGAGGGACTGAGGAGCAATGAAAACATATGGAAATGGGTCATGAATCAGGAAAGGCTTCCTGAATGAGGGAACATGAAAAGGAGGAAAAGAGTGGGATTACAGCCCTGAAAAATAGAGGATCATGTAAGTGGAGCAAAGTAATAAAGCAAAGAAAAAGCACTTGCCACTAAGTCTGTAGAAATATTTACAGTTGGTTTCCAATCTCCTCATATTTTCTATCTAGCCAAACAGCAATAAAGGTATGTGGAAAAAGCATATATATTAAATTACTAGGTGTCAGATTTCTGATTTGATAACACTTGGTATAAAAATAAGTTATTAAAAACCAGTTATTATTGCTCTTCATTTATCTAGCTCTGAGAGTATATACAGCACAGGATAATAAGTAGAATTCATCAGAGGAGGGACAAAATTTGTGCCCCAAGGGCTTTGCTGAGTAGAGCCTCAAGTGGAAACCATGTGACACCGAAAATCAGGGCACTGCCATTGCCATACATCTAGAATCACCTTCTCTCTTGGGCTGTGGTTGAAGATATGGGGGCCTATTGCAAGAGGCATTTTTCTTTTTTTTTTTTTTTTCACATCTTTATTGGAGTATAATTGCTTTACAATGGTGTGTTAGTTGCTGCTGTATAACAAAGTGAATCAGCTATACGTATACATATATCCCCATATCTCCTCCCTCTGCGTCTCTTTTGTGGGAGGATATAGGAGGAGATTTTCATGTCCAACTTTTAGAAAGATGTTAATTGGGGTATTTTTCCTAACATTACGTACCCCATTACCACACACAAAAAAAACCCCAAATCAAAAACTGTCTCTTGTGTAATAGGAAAGGTTCAGTCATGATCCAGGGAAATCCAAAATCTGGGAACAAGGGGGGATGGGCAACCTTCTCCTCAGGGTCCCAGAAACACAAGTTCAGGCTCATAACAGTTAAATGTATTAGTTACAGTGTACCCATCAATGCTAGCAAATATAGACACAAAAATGCTCTGCCTTGGCACTGTGGCTCTGATATCCAGAATACAACCAAGAGACAGCAACTTAGCAAAATCAAATTCCCTCACTCAAATCAGAACACAGGCCCTCAATCATAGATTATGAACTTTCATCCTGGACACAGCTTAATAAACTTGGTTTTACAGTTTCCTAGCTCCAGTTATTTAACAGGAGCACATGAAAAGTATGAGGGAAGGCAGAGAGCTGGACAACAAGGGAGGAGATCAAAAATCTGAAAAATGTAGCCAGGTTTGGGGTAGGATGAAGTGACCAGGGCACAGAACAAACAAACCTGCAAATCATTGGTCCCTGAGGACATCGGTATTTGCACAGGGTTGTAACCCAGAGCTCAATTTGTGCTTGTTTCAGCTGCTATATGTTATATATTATCCATAATAAAATAATTATATTTTAATTAAAAAAAGAATTATGACACTCTGCAAAAACAAACACTAAATCAACAACTCCAATTGAAAGAAAAAAATAATTGGAAAAAAGAATTTAAAAATAGGGAACTCATGATGTAGGATAAAAGCAATAAGTAACATCTGAATTTAAGTCTAAAAAACCCACTATTAATTGTTATGAAAATTTGTAAAACAAAAATACTTAAATTGAGCCATAATATAAAATGCTAATGATCAATTAGAAAAAAAAATCCAGGTTATTTCAGATAATTTATGAGATGAACAACGTTAGAGAGAAACTAAACTAAAATCATGTAAAAGTTTGTTAAACATTGAATAAGTATTATGTTTATTGAACCCCTATTATGTGTCAGGAGCTATACTAGGTGCTAGGGCTTTAGCAAAAAACAGTGCAAACTAATTCATGCCCAAATTACAACCCAGCATGTGAATAGTAAGTATACAAATATATAATATAATTTCTGGTTATGCATGCAAAAAAGAAAAATAAACCCGGGTAAGAGTGTCAGGGGGAGGGTCAAAGGGAGGGATTGCTACTACTTGAGATATGGTGTTCTTGGAAATCCTCTCTTAGGAGATCACATGTACACAGAGCCTCTGAAAACAACATGGCCGTTTAGAGGAAAAACCTTCCAGGAAAGTGCTAGGTGAATGCAAAGGCCCTCAGGCAGGGTTGGCTTTGGTATATTTGAGGAACAGTGAGAAACAGAATGAGAGAGAGAGAAGGCAGATGAATTTGAAGACATAGGTAGTACCCTAGAGGAACAAGACCTAATGTTGAATTGGATGTGGGATCAAAGAGAGATTTTAGTACCCCACACCCACCTACCCTCTCCCTATCACCGTGACCTTGAGATACTTGGGTAAATGGTAGAGCCAGTTACTCTGATGAGAAAAACTGGAACAGAAGCACATGTGTGAGGGAGTTGAGAGTAGAGAGGCGATGAGAGTTAGGTGACGATTCTGCTGGAGATGTGGAGAGGTTGGACTGAAGATCAATGATTTGGATCCATCAGAATATAGATGGTACAAAGCTAGGGGACTGACTAAGGGATCCCAGGCAGTGGGTGTAGATACAGGAGACAGGAGGTCCAAAGACTGGCTCTTGACACATGCCAGCATTTATAAATGGAATACAGAAGGAGGACTACACAGAGGAGAAAGGGGTTCACGAGTCCAAGAAAGCCACAGAGGGTAGAGTCCTGAAAGCGAAAAAAAAGAAAAATCTCAAGGGTGAGTGAGCAGCTGAGTAATCTCCTGAGAGGTTAGGTAAGTCAGATAAGCACTGAGAACCCAGCATTAGATATGATGATCAGTGGGTCATTGACAACCTAGATGAATTTATACATTTACAGACAATTTAAATTCTTGACAATGACAGAGAAATGCACAAAGTTAAAGCAAAGTCCTAATATAAAAACATGCCAGAGAGGGATCACTACTTCTACCCCACCCCTCCCTGGCCCCTGACCCCTGCCTGGTGACCCCTGTTTCTGAAAGAAGTGTGTTACATCCTTTGATGGAGTGGGGCACAGAACACAAGATGGAATCATTCATTTTTGTATAGTGTGTCACGCCCAGGAGATAAGTCAACCCATGATTAGAGGAGGGCTAATCCAAACCATCTAAACAAAGGGAAAACTCGAGACCCTCACAGTGAGTCTACGAGATGGAGTGAAAAGGGGCAGGTGATTGTGGAGGGAGGGGTGGCCCTCAGCAGTCCAGCAACGACCTGACTTAGAGAAAACTAATTCTAATAAATAAGTGTTTTTCATTTTATTGCTTCGTTTGTGTGTTTTCCTTTTTTTCTTCATCAAGTGAAATCAAATAACAGAGAAGCTACATTTGCTAACTATTTGGAATTTTGAAGGAAAAAAGAAGAATGGGATACGGTGCTTGTGGACTAAGGAATGGAGTGGGGACAGCTCCTACACAGGGAATAATATTTCCTCTGCAGTTATAAAAATTTGATATAATTGCTCATTGGGAGAAAATATAACCATCAGCACCATATTTTTTCCCTTATAACCACCTATATTTTATTGTATATGGTTGTAGAATTGATGTATGGTAATATTCCTTTTTCTTTTTTAAGTACTTCACGAAGGAAAGAAAGAAAAATTCCATTGTCATAGTGCAGCAGCCAAGATTTAAAGTTGTGCTGGACTTACAATTGAAATGCAAATCACTCTTTGCAAACAGCTTCCCACTGAGACCCAAATTTTTACAGATCAGGTTCTGCTGTCCTGATGAGGGATCATTGAACGGCATTTCCCAGGATTCACAAATTAGTTGCCGTCTAAGGTATCATTTTCTGTGTTATAATTGTAACTTACCAGAGGAAACTTTGTCACAAAAGACAGTACCCTGTGCTTCCATTATTCTTCCAGCTGCACCCGCCACTAAGGATTCTTTCACACACAATAAAAATACACATCATGACCTCCCTCTCTGAAATACACACTCCTTGAATATAAACATTTTGAGAATGTTGGTGTGCTTTTCTTCCCCTTCTTTTTCAGATGTGCAGGTGGTAAAACACTGGCTGCCATGAACTGAAGACAATAAATAGAAATTACCAGCTTCTTATGGCTGCCTGATAGAAACGTGCCGGCTTGGGAAAGCCTGATTCTCCAGGCACAATGATCCTCTGGGCAAAGAAATCCCTGGACGTTCAGGTCCACTTGCTGGCTACTCCTTAATGTGCAGGTAAGGCTGTCCACTTCAGACATGCTTAGCTGCCCTCAGAAACAAGGAGGCTGCTTAGAACCCTGGAAGGTTACCTCTCTTTCCCCAAGTTAAAAGAGCTAAAGCTCTGAGAGAGGCAGCATTGCACACAGGACAGAGAACGCAAAAGGCTGAGGGTTTAAAAGCTGAAGTTGAGACACAGAAATAATTTCAAAAATTATGGTTGTATAGTGGGACCATCACTAGCTAGTACCTTTAAACTTGGTCTTGTCACAGAACTTTGCTAGCTGAGTTATCTGAGACAGATACAGCATGTCTGTGGATGTCCATCTCCACATATGCCAATGTTCTGGATCAGAAATTTCTCAAAGAGAATTCTGAGAATCACCTGATCCCAGAAGCACTCAGGGAGCTTGTTCTAAAAGGAGCATCTGGAGACTCATCCCCAGAGATTCTGATTTATTTTACCCAGGATAGGTTCCAAGAACCTGCAGTTTTAACAAGTTCCCCAAGATGATTTTTATGCACACTGAATTTGAGAACCACTGCAGTAGATGAACCCTGAGATTCCTCCAGATTTAAGGGTTGAAAAATCAATAGGTTAGTCAAGCATACCCACCTTGAAGCCCGGGTCCCTTAACCAGGAAAATATATTTATCAAGAGAAATTGAAGGCAAAAGCCTCCTCCATATGAGGTTGGTATCTACATCTAGACAGAAGCTACTAGAGACCCCATTCCTTAAGTATATTTTCAGCAGCCCCACTGGGAGGGCTAGCTATAAACGTGTTGAAATCCCAGGATTCACCTTCCATATCTCCTGGCCACTGAAAAGAGATGATTCTCATAGCTGCCATCTTCCTGCCAGAGCAGGAGAGGCTCCTGGGGAAGGCTGAGGAATAGAGGGAGAGCATGGTCCTATCTCCAGCCCCTGCGGTTTGAGGAGGAGGGGAAACTGAGGAACGTGGACAGGAGAACCCTTCCATTACCTCAGCTTCCTAGATAAAGTAGGAGGCAGAGAAACATGTGAGTGAGAAGAGAAGGTGTTGACAAGGACTGAAAAAAATTATGACGGATTGGAACTCTTATTGAGGAGAATGGGTGTGAAATCTAAGCAAAGTCAAGGGATAGGTGTGGAATTCCTTAAGTCTCGACTAGGGTGAAGTCTCTGGAATTTTATTATTGTTAATCATCTTGATTGTGAAATTATTCGTATCAACATTTAATTCTTTGAAAACCAGGGATACTGGATATATTTTCACATCTCTATTGGTTTTATGTGGTGAATTATCTATTCATATTCTTTGTTCATGTATTTTATTATTTCTTCTTTGACCATTTTTGTGTTTATTATAATAATTGTTCAATGTATGTGCTGCAAATAATTTTCTTCATTTTTTGTGTTTATCTTTATGTCTTTTCAATGCACACAAATGTTCATTTGTATGTATCCAAATCTACTGAATTTTCTCATATATTCTTCCATATCTATTAAATAGTCTATGCTGTCGAAGAGACTCAAGTATTTCCAAGAGTCTCCTTTTTGCCTTGTAATTTTTCCTCCACCTGATTTTTTTTTCTGCAGTGCCGATTTTAGTCTTTAGTCTTTTCAAATGGCTAACAAATTCTGTAGTCAACTTTCAATTATTACAAGTTAGGAAGGCTGGCATAACATACATGGTTATAATGCTACTAATAACTCCCCCGATGAATATATCAAATAATCTTTTTCCCCCATAAGGTTTTTATTTCAGTAAACTCTATTCAAAGCATCAGCTCCTAATGATAACACTTGTTTTCACAAAAAGATAAACCTGGTTTCTTTAAGTGACTCTATTTTACTGGGCCTTAGTCTCCTTACCTACAATACATTTGTTTCAGGTGATTCTCAAAGGCTTTCTCAACTTTGAAATTGTATTATTTTAACGAGCACAGTGTACATCTGTCATTGTGCTAACTAGACCTGTCTTCCTTAGAGTAGGGGCTCAACACTACAGCCCTCAGGCCATATCTGGCCAGCGGCCAGTTTTTATAAGGCACTTGAGCTAAGAATGGTTTTCATATTTTTAAAAGAGTTGTTAAACAACAACAGCAATAGGAATATTTGACAGAGACCCACAGATCTTATGAGGCCCTCAAAGCCTAAAATAGTTCCGATGTGGCCCTCTAGAGAATCGGCTTACTGACTCCTGCTATAGTATCAGCAGGCAGATCTTTTGTTATCACGGACACCTCTCCAAAAGTACCACTGGCAGACAACACAACAAGTACCATGTTTCCTTTTCTTCGGGGCACAAATTTAGAATACATTTCCCAGTCTCCCTGCAGTTAGGGCTGACCATTAATTGAGTCTTACAGAATGGGATATGGGCAGATGTGATATACACCACTTCCAGACCCCTGCTAAATCTGTCCCATGCTGGAGCTCCATTTCTCTCTTGTGTACACCAGTTGGATGTAGAGAATCCAGCAGAAGACACCAGCACTTTAGGAGATGATGCAGCCATACAGTGAAGGGAACCCAAGTCCCCAACTGACCTGGTGGTAGGCTACACGTCAACAAAGAACATCACATTGAACTTCATCTGAGTAAAACATAAACTTGGCGTTGGTTAGGACAATAAATGGGGGAATTCATTACGGCTGCTAGAATCTATCCCAACTAAAGCTCTGCTTCTCCTCCGCAGCTCAGCTAGCGTGTTGCTTCTGTCCTCTTTGAGCTAGGAAACCAGAGGACCAACACTGTTAAAAAACAAAATAGTGACACTGAGGAAATAGCGACTCAAAATAGTGACTCAGTTTCTGAGTGAAAGGAAAAGTTCTATAACATCAATTTAGAGCAGAGATTTTGGTAGATCAGTGACCTTTGTCCCTTTGTTAGTTAGGTTTGGACCATTTTTTCTGAGAGACAACTCCACTCAAACAAGTGGAGAGTCAGACCATCAATAATTAGCCGTACTGAGCCTTCCTTTTTTCTATCTGAGGGCTGGGGCTAATGGGAATTGAATGGCTTAAGGTGAGTATAAGTGTATTTTAACTAACCAGTCACAAAATTTAGTTCTGAAGATGCGTGAAGAAGAATTATATTCTTTGGGTATTCATATTGCCTGGGAAAAATCACAGAAAAAAATCTTAGTAAGTTTCTAAATCAGAGACCCTTCAGCGACCAGCATGGGAAATGCTATGTCCAGAGTACATATAGCAACAACACAAAATTAAAATTAACAAGTAGATGTCACTATTAAGACAAAATTCCCATATAGTGGAAGAGTTAAGGGCATGACTGAATTTAGTAAGCCTGAGTATGAATGCTTGCTGCACCAGTTATTAGCTGTTTGACTTTTTATGACCTCAATCTTTCTGTTATTCTGTACCCTCATTTATAAATGGGGGGAAATGATACCTGCTCTTTAGGGTTGTAATAAAGATTAAATGAATTATTATCTTTAACTTAAAAGAGTGTGACACATAATATGTGTTGATTCATTCTAATTATTACATGATTCAAAATGAGGGAATTCACCCGTTATGCAAGGTCTAATGTCACACTTCGAAAATCTCCATTCCCTCTCCTCTCATTTGTGCATTTCTGTAAACACCTTCCTAGTATTTCACTTTTGTCTCAGTTATTTAGTTATTCCTTCTTAGCTAAATTTTGATATTACGGTTGAGTTATAGATAAGTTGCAACAAGTAAACAGAATGTGGATGGCAGTCCACTTAGATGTAATAACAGGAGAAAGATATAGAGGTAGGAAAAGATGGGGTATATTTGGTTAGCTAAATTTTTTTGGCAGTCCTATGTTCTAAAACTGAGACTTAAAGACCAAAAGCATCTTCTTGTCTTCTCTAGAGAAAAGAAACAGCTATCTTTTCTTTCAGAACATTGTAAGCTCTAGGTACATATGAGGCCTCTTTCTATTTTGAGTTGGAAGAAAAGAAGCAATAAGAAAATTCATAATCAGAAGAAAAACCACAGTCCATTTTGTAGAAAATCTTAAGTTTGCTATTGGATATATATACATTAATTGCATACTTAGGGACAAAATTCTGCAGTTTGTATTATCCTTAGAATCTGGATCTTTGCACATTTTATTTTTTATCAGTATGCCTGGTTTTCCTTTGTTAAACTTTATAGTTTCTCAGAGCAAAGCATAAGGAACTATATTCTTATTCAGTGCAGTTTGAAAGCTTGCTTTGTTTTCTTCGAGGAGGAAGAGATACTTTTGTCATAAGGTTTGTAGTCACCTTGTCTGCAATCTCTTAAAGAAGTGATACTCTATCACAGAGAAAAATAAATTCACATACCACATGCAATATGAACACACTAGTTTCTGCTACTAATTCAGAATTCTTAGTCCATCCCGCATGTTTTATGACCTAACATAGTGATATGAAAGGAATTTTATACATTTTAGTTCTGTCCCTCTGCTGGCAGTGGAAGTAAATCCCAAAGTATTTCAGCAGGTGCTATTAATATGCAAATAACAGAGAATACACTGTTTCTAATAGACCTCCCAACTGCATGGGAGGCATCGCTGTTGGAGCAAATTAGCTTTCTGTAATTTGCATGCTTTTCACAACCTCCTGGGATTATATTTGAGATCAGAGACAATAAAAGCATATGCAGTTAGTTTAAAATGTAACTAATTTTAGACTTTGAAACAATTTTAACCTAACTTCTTTGTGGTGTTAAACAGCTATTTTGCAAAAAAACTTTCATAACAGTCTGTAATTTTCATAGCATTGATTTGCCATTAATGGCTCCATCTCTTTATAGCGTGAAAATAAATGTGGGAACAGACCAGGTGTATGGGTTTCCCAATTGACTAAAAAGACACAATGGTGGGGGTGGGGGGGTGGGGGGGTGAACTGAAGGCCTGGGAGTATGCATTGTTTGGGCAATTACAAAGGATAGTATGAGTCAAGAGAAAACATAAAATTGGCCCAAATGGAGTGATTAGCCAACATGATTCATGACCAGAGGAACCAGCCAGAAAGATAAAGTGAAATTATTTAGCTCACCATGTAAGCCTTATAATATCTAAATATCTAAATAAGTAAAATGGTATCTAAATAAATGAGTAAATAATACTGAATTAACTGATTTTAACTATTCCAACTTATAGCTTATAAATAATGTGTTTTTAGAATTATTATTCCATGTCCTAGAAATTAGGAAATTTTCTCGAAAAATATGTATCCAGTCTGTCAGCCACTAAGGTCATATGTGATTGGGAATTTAACATGATTTATGTTTTTTGTTGATCTACCAGTGAGAAGTTGAAAATTGAGCCAACCTGTGCATCTTTCATTGAGAAAATAAATTATTTTGATCCCTTCCTGGACTGGATAAGGTAGGGATTTTGAAAAAATCATTTAGATAATTTTTTAGCTTTTGCTGTCTTAAATCCACGCATGAAAATTAAGTTGAAGAAATGACATAGCTAGGTGTTTGAAGCTTAAATGTCGCCTTTGAATATGTGGTTTTGACTTGGATCCCAAATTAACTGATGACTGAATTATTCTGCATTTCCTTTTGTTTCTATAGACACGGCTGCATCATAAGTTTAAAAAATATCACATGAGAAAATGTCGTGAATGAGAGTTCTTTAAGATTTACTGGCTAAACGTGTCTCTTATACATTAGTTCAGTAACCAGCAGCTGACCATAGGTAAAATAGATGACTTGGAGGAAAAGAAGGAAAGCAAAAGGTAACTTTGCTATAAACAATGAATATGATTATGTAACGGCCATTCCAATATTTCCGGTTACATTATGGACAGATTTCAAGTCAAGTAATTTCTGCCTCATGAATCTTGCTGAAATGTGTGAATCAACTTGCAATAAATAATTTGGCCATTTGACATACCTTGGATCTGGAGGGACAAGTAATTAATTTAAATATCATAAATTCAGCTAAATCAATAAGCAGGCATATGTATATATTTATATGTGGATATAATGACATTTTTGTTTATCTATGATTTCAAGCTTTAAAGATAAAAGTTTTACTCAGTGATCACACTTTGAAAAATTAGTCTTATATGTCAGATGGAAAGAGAACACATTTATGGCATATACAAGTAAAGCTAGACACTATGGAAAGAACATTTTGAACATAAAAAATGATATTGAGAATGATGATAATTTTGTAACAAATTTGAGGTCATCTATGCCAAGTAAATATAAATGGCATAATATTATATATAAATAATTTAAAATGTATCATAAATTTATATAACTACTCTCAACTATAGCACAGCCTATATTTGATATACCATTTCTTCTTCAATACCTTCCCTTCCATACCAACCCCCATAGAGTTTTGTCCTCTGTCCATCTTTTTTTTTCTTCCTTTTCTAATAATATAACCCAATGCGTGGCTGTCTTTTTACTTCTCTGCTACAATTCCCAAGCAATGTTTTCTGTTCTATTGATTTTGTTTTTTCTCTTAAGCTGAGGATCTAAATTCAGTCCACCCCATGCATCCTTCAAAGTCCAGTTCAAACATGGGCTCCACCGTGAAAGCTTCAATGATGCTTCTGGCTCAAACCCATCTCTCTTTTCTCAGAAGTCCCATTGCCTTCAAATCATCTTATTCTTAAAATATGGCACTTTCTATGTTTTTAAATTATATTGGAAATGTCCTATTTCCCCTGACTAAACTGTGTGCTTCCTGAGAACAAGGTTTGTTATTGCCTGCTGAGACCAATTCCTTTAATATAGCAGGTACTTCAGAAATAGTTACTGAATATTAATAAAGTTTCTATAAGCATTATTTTCTCATCTATTCTGTTAGATATGGGAAGAACTTTATCTTTTGTTTCCCTTTGCCCACTTTTTAAACAGGTATTTACTCTTCTCACTCAGAGTGATTATGGAAACGCACAATACATTTTCAGACCAAACCGGTTTTGCACTGCTTTTATGTGGCCTTAGGTACCTCATTTATCTCCACTGTATCTCAGCCTTTTCTATTTGTGAAATATTAAAGGCTCAATCTCTCAACTCTTCAGAGTCGCTGTGAGGATTATCCAGTGTAACACACTTTGCATGAACATGTTCTGAAGGCAGGTTTTTATGCACAGACACTGGTAGCTCTTGCTATTCCGGTTCTGGCCAGCGTTGCTCTGAGCCTTGCAGTGCCTTAGAGTCGCTGAGGGGCCCTGGACATTCATTCAACATCGGAATGTCCTCATCTTTAGTTATTTGGCTGGCACCTTCATGAAAAAGAAAAAAACCTTTATGGTTTCTGCTTTTCTCATGGACTGGGTGTTTGGACATGATCTCCCTACTGGCTGACTTCAAGTCAAGGAGAACTTTTTTGGCAGCTGATATGAAACAAATTCTGGTCGGACGTGTTTAGGGCCTCAAGTCACAGACCTGTGTTTATTTTTATTGAGAAAGAGCAGAGCAGGGAGACATGGCCCCATGGCCTTTATTTGAGAAGCACACAATAGCAGAGCTCCAAGTCCAGCCATTTCTCCAGAGACAAAGTGGTTTCAAATATTTTAACCAAAGACTACATGATTATTAGTTTTTATTCTGGGCAAATAAAGTTTGCTCTTCTAGGTATATCCCACAAATATAAGCCAGAGAAGAGATTTCTTTTCCAAGAAAATGCAACATTTGTTACTCATAAAAATATCCCAAACACTTCCCAGTTTAAATAATCACGACAGTTTTGCCTTTCTCTAGAAAACAGTGACTGTACCCTTCCCCCGCCATGCCCCATTCTTAACACCAGAACTTCTCTCTTTCTGATGATATTTTGAGAGATGATAGTGCTGACTATAGGTTCCTTTAGTGAACTTCCCATACCTTTTTTTCCCCATGTATCTTCTTGGACTAAATGTGATACCTCTGATTAATACTGGAAATTCCCTTCTTTGTCATAAGAAATGAGTCCTCTTAACTTCCCTAAGGCCCTGTGCATGCACTGAACATTCTTAATTGTCCCAAAAAGGATCCCGATTTGCATGTAGAACATCATCTGTGAAGTAGCCACTATGCTAGGGGTTTTATATTGTTTCCCTTAATCTTCACGACTATCCTTAGAGGTAGATAACATTATGCTCATCTTAAAGATGAGAAAATTGGGTCTCCAAAGGACCCAAAGTAAAACTGCTAGATAGTGGCAGAGCCAATATTTACATTCAGGGCAGGCTGATTGCAGTTTCCATGTTCTTTCCATTGTACAACTAAAAATGAATAAATCAATACATAAGTAAATATAACTACACAGACATACGTATACCTGTACACAGAATACTTGTTGCTGGCGCTTCACAACACCCAAATAATCTTTAGTGTTAGACAAAAACCAATTAGTCATTTCAGTAATAAATAGCTGAACTAGGTACTATCAAAAGAGTATGTTTGTCACATTGTAAGTAGTTGTTTTAGAATGTTATAGGCACAGATTCACATGTAGAAATATTTCCATGTCTCCTATATACACAAGAAGACTTGGTGAGCTGGAATAACTCTTTCCCCAAATCAGTCTGTTGATTTAATCTCATCCTTTCATAACTACATATGATCCTGAACATGTTGCCTCTGGTAGTAGAAGGGCAGGCTGACAGACACTCAATGGACATAGGTATTTCAGCTGGAAGAGGGTTGAGCAGGCATTTGGAATGAAGGTGGGGTGACATGTAGCTACCACCTGCAAAAGAAGAAGATAAAGACACAGCTTCTGGATGTGGGGCCCTGGTTCAGAGCAGAACTAGCAGTCAGCCTGATCTGAAGCTCAGCTTCTGATGGACTGGCCCTTGGTACCAATTAGCCCTGAATACAGCAGGTATTGTTTCTGCAGTTTGCAGCAGAACCTAACCTAGAGATGGTTAAATGCTCACAGCTTTGAAGATTAGAGGACTTAACGAAACAGGGAGCTACCCAAGTCACCCCAATTCTTTTCCTTCCTATCTGTGTCTTAGCCTTCTTTTTTAAGCTTTCTAGAGCATGATTACTCTTCAGCAGACCATGGTAATGTGTGTCGGGAAAAAATGAAATTAAACTGGTGCTTCAGGAATTCTTTCATAATGTAATCTGAACCAGTCCTTATTAATGAGGCCAAAGTATTTCCCATCCAAGTGCAGTCCTGCAATTATTTAAATGTGTAAGTGAAACCATTCTTTATACCTTCATTCACAGTCCATTTAAGTCAGAAACTGAGTTTACTGGGCTTACTAACTGGGCATTAAGCACCATTTGAACAGTTTAAGAACTATCAACAGTTGCAATGGCCCATAATAAATATATATACAATTATTTCTATAGAGATTGTCCTTTATAGTTGAAAATGACATTGCGAATAGTTACGAATTATATGCCTGTCACTACACAGCTAGTATTTCAGTGTATATTTGCATAGGGATTTTCCATTTATAGAGTACTCACATTATTTATTTATCAATATAACCTAATATATTATTATTATTATTCCTAATTTATCATTAAGGAAATAAAATTCATAGTTGTTGGATAACCCAAGATGGATAAAACTGGGAAGTGAAACACCAAAGTGCTTAGCATACTGTGTCCCTGTATATCATAAATAAGCGTGATTTTTCTTTGACAGTTGCTATCCAAAATTCTGTGTTGCCTGTTATACTTAAATATTGCTCATTTATGTGAAATACAAAGCCCATTTATAAGGAAGAATAGCAATTTATTTAAATTCATTTGTGGTTAAATCTTCTTTCAGTAATTCCCTCATTGGGGTATTTCAGTTACTTACTTGGAACATTCAAATTAGTTATATTTGCAAATAGAACTTTGCAGCAAAGAGTCTGAAAATAATATTCTCCAAGACAAATTCTATTTAGAATTTTTAGTTATAAATATAATCATACATTTAATTTAAAAACATACCGTACAGCACACATACATTGACAGATTTTTCAATTCTCAATATATTAAAAGTCAGCAGTTTAAGTACAGCTGACCCTTGAAGAGCACAAGTTTAAGCTGTGTGTGTCCCCTTGTGTGCGGATTTCTTCAATAAATACATTGGAAAATTTTTTGAAGATTTGCAACAGTTTGAAAGAACTTGCATATGAACCGTGTAGCCTAGAAATATTGAAAACGTTAAGAATAAGTTAGGTATTCATAAATGAATGAAATATATGTAGATATACACGTAACATACAAAATATGTGTTAATAGACTACTTACGTTATTGGTAAGGCTTCTGGTAAATTGTAGGCTATTAGTAGTTAAATTTGGGGAGACGCAAAAGTTATAAGGGGATTTTTGACTACATGGGGGTCAGTGCTCCTAACCCCTGTATTGTTCAAGGGTCAATTGTATATTCTTAGAGGTTGGGAAAAAGACTGGAAACCTTTAACAATATAATTTCATACTTTGGAGGCTTGTTTTGTTTATTTGATTTTCACTAGTATGACATAAAGCTCACGAAAATTACTTGGTTGTGTCATTTTGGAAAGAGAAGAAAAAAGGATTTTATTGATCATTAGTTTCAAATCAGTTTGCACTGAAAATATTCCTTGAAGGATTGCTCAGAATAATTAATATGGGGAAAGAGTAGTAGTGTCTGACTAGATTTTCCTAATGCAGCCTCTCCCAGTAAGTATCCATAAAGGGCCACAAAAAGTTGAAAACTTCACAAAAACTTCAATAAGTGACAATGAACCTACTGCCAAAAAGTTGGGAAAATATCACCCTATCTACCAAATCTTTTGGGTCTGGTCTCTTTTGCTAAGCATCTGTTTTTGAAATTCATCCGTGTTGTTGCATCTATCGGTAATGTGTTCTTATTTATTTCTGAATAGTATTCCATTGCACAGGTATACCATAACTTGTTTATCCATTGTCCTGTTGAGGGACATTTGAGTGCGTGTTTTAGGGCTCTGAATATATAAAGCTTCTATGTAAGGATGTGAAAACATTGTTATTTTCAGAGGAGTGGGATAAATCAGCTGTTGGATTATGGATGAGGTGTATGTTTCCCAGGCATTCTTTTCCTGGCCACATGTGGTTTCACAGTATGTATGTGAGATTAGTTTTCAGCCGATGACTGATAGGGACCCCAAGCCATTGGGGGAATCCCCTGTTTTGCAAAGTTCCCTTCTTTCCAGTACTTTTCCTTTCAAATTCTAGATAACTCCATCTTCCTAAATACCAATCTGTCTTCTCAATGCAATGAGACCTCTGGGCACTATTGGGAGATCTTCCCCGTGCTCAAGTCTGGGAATTGGCTTCAGGCAGAAAACTGGGGCAATCTTCCGCCTAAACCCATTTGTTTACCTTCTTCCTTGGATCACAGTCCTACTCTGCTTTTACGAAAACAGTTACTTTACATATTTTGTCTAGTTTTTTGTTTACTATGGGAAGTTAAGTTTGGACTTTGTTAATCTCTTAAATCAGAAATCAGAAGTTGATATTGATTCATTTTTAGTTGAATAGAGAATATAATTATTTATAAATTTAGGGAAGCAACTATTATAATAAAATGGAAAATAGAATTTCCAAACTACTAGAAGAAATAAAATAGAAAAGAAAAAAATGCAACAAAATTAGAAGTAATCATGAAATACAAACAACAAAATAAGTAGACAAAAGTAGCTATCACAATAAATGTGGAATGAATGAATTGAATTATCTGGGACAAGACAAAATTCTGAAACTGGGTTTAAAAATCCAACTGCATGCTCTTTGTATCATAGATGTAATTAAAATATTAATTAAACAATTTGGAAATAAATGGTGAGATAGCATCATTCCTGGTTTTGCTACTTAGAAAATATAGTTTAATGTTATTTAAAAAACAAACATTAAATTGAACAAAACTCAAGGTAAAACAAATGGTATTATTGGAGAATAGAAAAAGCAAATGAAAGAGTTCTCATAATAAAATAAGACTCATCTCTATAAAATAAAGGAAAAATATTTATTAAATTAAGAAATATTAAGGGCTTCCCTGGTGGCGCAGTGGTTGAGAGTCCACCTGCCGATGCAGGGGACACGGGTTCGTGCCCCGGTCCGGGAGGATCCCACATGCCGCGGAGCGGCTGGGCCCGTGAGCCATGGCCGCTGAGCCTGCGCATCCAGAGCCTGTGCTCCGCAACGAGGGAGGCCACAACAGTCAGAGGCCCGCGTACCGCAAAAAAAAAAACGAAAAAAGAAAAAAGAAATATTAAGAGTTATAGGAAGAATATGAAACACACCAATTATCAAAATCAATGTAAAAGGATAAAACTCAAAACATCTCTGGTTGGCACTATCAAAAAGCCATGTATGTACTACCTCCCCCTAAAAAGATGTCATAGTAATTAAAGAGCATAAAAAGAATATTGGGTAAAGATATATCAGGCAAACTATAAGTCTTAAATGGCAATATCAGAAATATAGAATTTTAGAAAAAAAGTCAGGATAATGATGATGATTTTGTGTTGAGAATAGATATTCAGTGTTGTATTGCAGGTCAGGGGAGTCAGTTACACGCATCTATTCTTAACTTCACATTCAGTAATGTCACACAGGTTGCTTGAAATTGGCCATGGTAGTAGTATTTAATCTTTAGAATTTGGTAAATGTTTCAAATCAGCCCCTCTCTCCCCTCCCCTCCCCACTGCCAGCGACCTGGTTGTTAAACATTTGCCAGCACACCACTGACCATAATCCAAAATGAACATGTAATAGTCCTGACACTGTAGGACCCAAGAGCATAGCTTAGAAATGTAGGGCACAAACCTATGAGAAATTCAAAGACAAAATGACAGAAGCTCCATATTTGTGGGAGAGATTCATACATCTCTGCCAGCCTTTGATGACTCAAGTAAGCACACACAAAAAATGCAGTGAAATAGGTGATTTGGATTATATCATTAATAAGATTAATTGAAATATGGATTGCAACCACCCAACAAAGAACATATTTTATTTTGTTGTATATATGAAACCCTTTAGAAGCATACTAAGACAGGCAGAAAATCTCAATAATTGCCAAAACATTTAAATAACAAAGTGCACAGTCTTGGGCCTCGATGTCTTTTAGTAGTTAACAGAAAGTTTACCATGACTGCACAACGAAATTTCCTCCCTCCCTCCAACAAACAAAACATTCTAAGTAACTAAGGTGAATTTGGAATCAGTTATATAATTGAATCTAATTTCAAAAATAATAAAGTATGGCCTTTGCATTAAAAATATTAAAACTATAGATTCATGATATTTTCTGATTGAAACATAAACTTAGTGAAAACCAGAGGAAAGCAAAATAAGGCATCGCAAACAATCAACAAGTTACCTAATAGCTGTACTGTAAGTTTCTAAGTTACTAATAAGATAAAGAGTTTACTCTTTATAGAGTGGGTGAGACACACAAAATCAAAATACACAAAACACGATATTTAGCTTCTAACAAATTTGTTGTAAAAGTGAGAATAAAAACTTCATGTATGATGAAAGGGATGTTTTCAAATAAAGGACCTTTTAAGTGTGAAAATACTATTTAAAATGATCTCCTATAAATATGGGGATTTTAGAAATTGTTAATAGTAACTAACATATTTTGAGTGCTTAGCTAGTGCCAGGCAGTGTTCTAAGACCTTTAAAATCCACTAAACTAGGGCTTCCCTGGTGGCGCAGTGGTTGAGAGTCCGCCTGCCGATGCAGGGGACGCGGGTTCGTGCCCCAGTCCGGGAAGATCCCACATGCCGCGGAGCGGCTGGGCCCGTGAGCCATGGCCGCTGGGCCTGCGCATCCGGAGCCTGTGCTCCGCGACGGGAGAGGCCACAGCAGTGAGAGGCCTGCGTACCACAAAAAAAAAAAAAAAAAAAAAAAAAAAAAAATCCACTAAACTATTTAATTCTCGGATAAAACTGTATGATAAACAGGGTAGTTCACACATAAGGAAAGTGAGACATTGAGATGTTAAGTAATTTACCCACGGTTAAACAGCTGGGCAGACCTGGGATTAGAAGAAAAGAAATGTAGCTCCAGAGTCCCTACTCCTTCCATCCGCAACGCACTACCTCTCAGAAGATTTTATGTAAAAACTAAGTGAAATGAAAAATAGAAAAAATCCAATTGCATAGAAAAAAATGTGAAATCATCATGGGTTAACTTCAAGAAAGAGTTAAAAATCAGACATCTTTTACAAATGATATATTTTCAAACATTCAAAACATCACTCTCATGTGATTGGAAATTAAACTAGCAACCAGAGAAAAATGGCACTATGTTAGGAGGAAGGAAGGCAAGGAGGGAGGAGACAGGGAAGAGGAAAGAAGGGAAGGGAGGAAGGAGGGAGGGAGGGAAGGAGGAAAGGAAGGAAGGGAAGGAAGAGAGGGAGGGAAGGAGGAAGGGTGGGAAGGAAGGAGGAAGCAAAGGAGGAAGGAAGGAAGGAAGGAGGGAGGGAGGAAGCAAAGGAGGAAGGAAGGAGGGAGGGAGGGAATGAAGGAGGGAAGAAGGGAAGAAAGGAAGGAGGGAAGGAAGTCAGAGAGAGAGAGAGGAAGACAAGATCGCTAATTTTTAGTGCTATAGACTTTGTTCCTGAAACGGTGGGGGTTAAAAATGATAAACGTTATGGAAATGTATAAGAAATACATTAATGATGCAATAAGAAAATAATTTTACCAGAACAAAAGACAGATATAACCAATGTCAGAATTTTCTCAGCAATGTTTATGTTTTATAATTATATATTTATAATCATATAACTATTATGAATAATCCTTCAGGGTAGAAAACATTAGTTTAACTCTGAAAATTGTTTAGCCACTGACTACTGATTTTCTGTGGAAATAACTGAATCTATGGAATCGTGGTTTTTTCTTTTTTTTTTTTTTTTTTTTTTTTGCAGATTTCCTGTTCTCAAAGCTCTCATTATTACTCTCTGGGTCCATTTTTCTCAGAGACAGGCAGTGTGCTTTGCTTCTTATATTCCCAGAAACATTGGGCTTAACTGCAGGTGTTGTGGGAATACATTTAAGAAATTTAGAGAAAGACCATAAGGGAAATTGACTTACTTGTTAGAAATCCATGTCAATAGTGTATCTGGAATGATCCACGTTACTAGCTTGGAGTACAAACACAATCACCTTACTTTTATTTATTCAGTTTATTGCTTGAACACTTACCTGCCCTCAGTGGTGGGAAGTCCCCTTATTCCCCAAGGCCTCCTCCATCCACCCTCCTTAGGCAGGAACACTAGGGACTTAGTTCAAAGAAGATCGGTCCTGCTGCAAGAAGCCAGGAAGAGAGAGAAAACCAGGAAGTGTGACCAGTCCACTAATGCTGTGGCTTGGGTCTCTGCCACATGAGTTTACAGATGGTCCTGCACATATTCTGATGGCAGGAAATTTGATCATGGTTGCTACCATACTCCTATTGATTCAGCTCTTTTCTTCCCATCACCCCAGCAGCATCCCCCTGAGCTCTGAGGAGGCTTCGCTTTTGGATCACACTCACAGGCTCAACCTTTTCCCCCTAATGCTTAGCACAGTGCCAGGTGGGCCACACTAGAGAAGAACACAGCTCCAGCCTCCTGAGGTGCTGGACGAAGTCTTCCCCATGGAGCATGGTTCGCACCCCCTGCATGGGACCAACTTGGCACATCCCAACGTGGGATCTCCCCATTGCAGGTAAAGAGGAAAGGCAAATGTTAAACAACAAACACACACCCCTTTTACATACCTATACCTACACCTACATGCAGACTTGCACTGGCAAGGACTGCCTGTTTGCCTTAACTTTTCATAACTTAGAGGGCCTTTTAAATCCTTCTCTACAATGAAGCAATATCCTCCAAGGGACTGTCCTTCACTATACAGTAGAAGTGGCGCCTCATTCCAATACTAATTTTTCATAAAGAAAAGTCTGCTCCAACACTATGGCTATGGAATGAGGCCAAGTAAATACTAATTTTTTCTTAAAGAAGAGTCTGCTCCAAGACTATGGCTATTGAGTGAGGCCAAGTAATCATATTCAGGGCTTGAATGTTTATGGGGGGAGAGTTTATCAACCATTTGCATCTCCCCCAGCATCTGGTAGTTTTATCCAGCATTACATTTTTTTTTCATTTGTAACACTTCTAACTGCAAAGGATTAATCTCCAAAATATGTAAAGAACGCCAATGGTCAAGAAAGAAACAGGGTGGTAGAAAAATAGGCATTTCACACAAAGGAAATCTAAATGTCTAATAAGCCTTGTTAGTAACCTTGGAAATTCCCATGAAAACTATGCGATCCATTTCACGCCCACCAAAGGGGTTAAAAATAGAAAGTGCCGATGGGATGTGGCGGAAAGGAGATGACCATGGGAGAGTTAGTCACCTGAGCTCCCTGGGAAGACAGTGGCACTCACTGGGCACCGCAGTGTTCAAATAGCCCCATGTGTTGGCGGGTCTGTGAGTCGTGGTACGTTCATGCAGCGGGCGTCTGCGGCAGGGGATGAGCGAGGCCTTTCCAGCCAGGACTGGCTGGGGCGAGCAGCCAATTGCCCTGAAGGAGGCCCCATGCCACCAACACTGACGAACCTCGAAAAACTTCCCAGATCCCATGCATCAGGGGTGTGAGCTCGGGGAGAAGCTAGTGCCTCCCTGACTGTAATGCGTATGGTCGGCAGCATCACATTGGCCCCAGTGAGCCTGCCCATTGGTAGTCACGGCCCTGATCATCCCTCCCAGCCCGAATGAGGCAACCCTGTGTAATGACACAGGTGACATTGGAGGCACTGGGACTTCCTCCTGGCTCTTTTGGACCACTTGCTGTGGGGCCCCAGCTGCCATGTTGTAAGGACAGTCGAGCTGTCCCTTGGGGTGGAGAGGCCCCGTGATGAGGAGCCACACCTGTTTTAACTGGCTAGGCAGGGAGTGGGCCCTTTGGCCCCAGGCAAGCCTTGGCCAAATCATCCTGCAGCCTGCGGAAGCACTGAGCCGGAGCCATCCAGTGAAGCTTCTCTCTGACCCTCAGAAACAGTGTGGTATCACAGATATTTACTGTTTCTAGCATCTACGTTTTGGAGTGATGTGTTATGTAGCCCTGGATAATTGAGAAACTTTGCCCAATGCAGATTCTCTAACACTGCTGCAGCTGCCGAAGGTCTAGGGGTCGGCGCTTTAACGAGATCCAGGTGATTCCAATGGGCCGGTGGTCCGAGAGGAGGAGAAGGATTCGGCTCCCGCCCCCGCTTCGGGGAGAGGCAGTCACATAAAACAGCGCCCACCGCAGCGGCCTCAGCTCCACCGCAGCCGCCGCAGGGGTCAGAGTAGCCAGGCTGCGAGGACGGGCGAGGACAGCCCAGCACAGCGGCGGTGACCGACCGCGAGCACCAGGCCTGCCCGGGGAAGGGTGCGTGGTGGACTCCTGAAGGCTCTGTGAACCTGCAGCCTCCCGGTAAGCTCTGGTTCCATTTAATTCAGAGATGGCTGTGTGGACTCCGGAAGGTTCCGTGAGCTCTGATTCCGTTCAATTCAGAGTTGTCTGTGTGGGGTCTGGAAGATTCTGTGAGTTCTGGTTCCATTTAATTCTGAGTTTGCTGCTTGGACTCTGGAAGGTTCTGTGAGCTCTGGTTCCGGTTAATTCTGAGTTTGCTGTGTGGCTCCAGGAGGTTCTGTGAGCTCTGATTCCATTTAATTCAGAGTTGGCTGTGTGGACTTCAGAAGGTTCTGTGAGCCCGGAGCCTCCCGGCGAGTTGTTTCCATTTAATTCAGAGTTTGCTCTGTGGACTCCAGGAGGTTCTGTGAGCTCTGATTCCATTCAATTCAGAGTTGGCTGTGTGGAGTCCGGAAGATTCTGTGAGTTCTGGTTCCATTTAATTCTGAGTTTGCTGTGTAGACTCTGGAAGGTTCTGTGAGCTCTGGTTCTGGTTAATTCTGAGTTTGCTGTGTAGACTCTGGAAGGTTCTGTGAATTCTGCTTCCATTTAATTCCCAGTTTGTTCCATGGACTTCAGAAAGTTCTGTGAGTTCTGGTTCTGTTTAATTCAGAGTTTGAAATCATAATATTTCTTAGGAAGGCGACTGTATTATTGCAGAACAGAGTATATAGGCGTTTAACGCAAATAAGTATCTCTATCTGAAACTGACAGCATAGTACTGATGAATGAATACCAAATAAATTCATCAGAAGGTTTAGTTGGGGAGGAAAAGGAAAGAAAGAGTGGACCACTGCTGCCACTATTATTTGTTTTTCTGAGCATTATGGGCAATGCAAGAAAATTAGAAACAGGTGTAATCAATGATAGAACACAAAATTACGTTTCTACATTACCCACTGATGTCATCCTTATGACATAGAAAAACCAATAAAAGCAAATGAAAGTTTCTTATGTAAGAAAATGGCCAGATAAGAGAGAAACACACATAGGAAGATTCCCAGTAACCAGTTGGAAGAGATAAGAAGTTTTTTCCACAAAGAAAAAACTTTTTTCCACAAAGAAAAAACATTTCTGTGTATGTATATATTTCTATGTATGAATGCTTGTCTATGTTTGGGTGTATGTATCCAGAAATAATGTTTAAATAAAATTTCTTTCCCCACAATCACTTTTTAGTCCCTTACCTTTTCTTAAAGTACCTGATGTATGATTATAAAAAACATTATAATCTCTGCTCCCCCAAGACTGATGAGAGCAGGGTACTGTTTTTCCACTGCTGCTCTTAGTGGCTGCCACACAGTGAACACAATATATGATTGTGGTGGTAGTTGTTACAGAAGGGGGAAAATCTGACAAATGAAAAGGGATTTGTTCATCATTATCTTAGTTGAATAACCTGAATATTGCAAAGATGCCAATCTAATATATTTAAAGCATAATTTATTCAAGTCCCAATGGATATGCAGTTTTGCAAACTAATAAAAAATATTTGATATTACAACTAGAAAAGGAAGCAGGAAGGAATTACTAAGAATGATTTGTAAGGTAATGTTTTCATTTGTGCCAAAATTAGCAGGTGCATCTATGGGACCTAATAAACAGTCCTAAAACTGATCTTAGTCAAAATAAGAATTTGGCTGATGAGAAAAGAAACATCACAGAATAATAAGGGCAGAACTGCTTAGTCAATAAATTGGATTAGAAAAAATGGATATTAGGGAAAATATGTGTAAAAAAAAAATAAATCCTGGGTATCCTGAGAAATTAAACATAGAAATTATTACCACATAAGAGAAGATAGATGAATGAATATTTAACTACGTGTGGTTTAGGAAAATGCACATTCAACAAGGCAGAAACTTTATATCAAAAATACATAAATGTTAAGCAACAAAGAGTAAACTGGTAGAAATATGTTTTCATCAAATATTAAAAAAGCTCTTACAAATTAATAAAATAAGCATTATAACCCCAATAAAAATATGAATCCATAGAAGCAAATAATTTGCACACAGAAAATAAATTCAAATATCCAATAAGTATGAAAAATTGCTCAGCAATAACATGCTACTTTCAATTTGCCAAAGAATAAATGATTTTTAGAATTATTAATACTCAGTGATACTGAGGTGTCAAGTGTGGGAAGTGGTGGTGGCATGCTTGTAAATGTTTAGCAGCTGGCTCTCTGGATGTAGTTCTCACATGAATATTAGCTGATATTTGTTGATATTTAAATTTAATGTTAGGACAAAAGTAAAAAAAGAAAAAAAAAGGACAAAAGTCAGAATGTCACTCATTCTTCAGTTAAGATGGGCAAATTCCTTGGAAATAAATAGGATAATTGACTTCTTGAGTAGTGGAAGAATTATTTCCTCAATGCTTATCACCATTCATAATGTAAACGTTATAAGCATGGTATATTTTAAAGTAAACCTGCATTATTAATATTTTAGCCATTGCTTCATTAACTCTTGAAAAGAAACAAGACGATAATTCAGGCACTGGCTTGTCATATTTTTTCAGTGCCGTGATGAAATAATCCCACCAAACTGATATCAAGCTTTAAAAATAGGATTGCTAAGAGATACACAGTAGCACATCGTTATATAGTATTTCCACCAAACAGATACAATAATACGAATATTAGAAAGAGATGAGTTCATACCATGTTATGGGAAAAACTATGTTGTATATAAATTATAGAAAAAGTATGTATTCTGATATTTGTAAAATCTGTTGTGTGTGTGAATACTTGTGTTTATGTGCATTTTTAGGTATATATAAATGTTTATATTTGTTTTATCTGGGTAGTACAGTTATAGATAATTTGTTTTATGTTATTTCCATTTTTCTATTTTCCAAATTTTCTATATTTAACATGCACTTTTCAGTCATACTTTCTTGCAGCTCTTCCAGTGGAAGCAAGAAAGTGTTCCTGTTAGACAATATTCTGCTTCATGTCTTCCAGGATTTAAAAGGGAGAGAATAAAGGAAGATACAAAAACAAAAAAAGGAAAAAAAATAGGTTGTTGTTCAAAAGATCAAGTCCTGTAGAATTTGTACATTGTAGCTTAATTTCACACACCCTGAACAGATTATAAATTCAATTTAAATAGCATTCCATGTGCAGTGTAGGCTCTAAATTCTTCAAAACCATGTTTTTAGGTCCCCTACCAAATTAGAAATGTCCTTGAGCTGCCAAATTGAGGTTCTTTCTCCATTAAACTGAACACTGCCCAACACATCATTATCCCCCAAAATGATGCAGTGTGTATTCTGAAGTTGTATTTCTATATGCACTTTCCATATCATTGATCATACAGAATGTAATAACTTCCATTTTGATTTACTAGTTCAGTCAAAGAGATGTTCAGAATTATTCCATATAATTCACAGCACTTAAGAAAGCATATATTTTCATAATACTCTAAATCTGTTGCTTATGGTAGTAACTCAAACGTATTATGACCAGTTTACCATAGCACTGTCGTTTAAAAATGGTGGTGGGGGCTTCCCTGGTGGCACAGTGGTTGAGAGTCTGCCTGCTGATGCAGGGGACACGGGTTCGTGCCCCGGTCCGGGAAGATCCCACATGCCACGAGCGGCTACGCCCGTGAGCCATGGCCACTGAGCCTGCGCGTCCGGAGCCTGTGCTCCGCAACGGGAGAGGCCACAGCAGTGAGAGGCCCGTGTACCACAAAAATAAAAATAAAAAATAAAAAAAACTTTAAAAATGGTGGTGGTGCTGTTCCTTCATTGTAACTTACCAACATAAGAAATGAGTTAGAATAATATTTTTATTGAGCACCTAATATACAATCTTGTGGTTGTTTGCCCTGCAATAGTAGTTGACAAGCTGTAGTAGTAGAGGTATCAGTACTTTTTTTTTTTTTAATTGGAATATAATTGCTTTACAATGGTGTGTTAGTTTCTGCTTTATAACAAAGTGAATCAGTTATACATATACATATGTTCCCATATCTCTTCCCTCTTGCGTCTCCCTCCCTCCCACCCTCCCTATCCCACCCCTCCAGGCGGTCACAAAGCACCGAGCTGATCTCCCTGTGCTATGCGGCTGCTTCCCACTAGCTATCTATCTACTTTTACATAAAGTATAACTTGAACTATATTTTTAAGTTAAAAGCTGTCAACCTAAAAACACACATAAATCGGTATCATAAATCAGTATCAGTGTGTGTGTCTATGTATCATGTATGTGTCCTTTTACATAATTAATTTTACCAAATGGCAGAACTCAGGTTTTGTTTATTTTTAAAAGGGAAAGAGGTGGAACCTGTTTTTTTCAAAATGGGTAAATACTCCACTTCTCCACAAGCAGATAAATTTCCAGACCTCCTATGATTATTTTACTACTATATTGTCAAAATTGCTGGAAATACAAGATCTTCAATTCATTATCACTGACAACTAGTTAGTTCCTCTGATATTTAATAATAAATAGGAAGTTGTTGATAAATATATTGCTGTCATACCTGTTCCTTGAGGAGGTCTTATTATAATCAGAATTGTCCATTTTAGAATCATAAGTCAACACCCATTACATTTTAAAAAATAGCTCTTTCACTAGAGTTGCTCTGTCCTCAAAACTCAAATTTGGTTGGCTCATGCTATCTTAGAGAACTACAGACTAACTAGAGTATTCTTGGACATTGTCTAGCCCTCTTTAGTTATCTCTGTTTGATCAATATGTATTATTTTCATATTCTCTTCTAGAGTTCAGTATATCAGAAAGATTTATTCAGGAATAACCTACTCTGTTATTTGATATTTATATTTTACCTCTAGATGTGCTTTTTACATTAACTCTGCAAGAGCAAGTGATGGAGAACTGTGACAGATAAGATTTCTACAAAATGACAAATATGGGGGGAGTGTCCCAAACATAAAATTAGGCAAGATCATTCAAATCATGTCTTTCTCCACTAAACCTTAGATACCCTCTGATGTTGGACAAAGGCTCTGCCTACCTAAAAACTAGGTTAATTTTGTCAAAAGTTAATAGAATTTTTTAAAAGTCAGGTTTGGTTATTTGGAACTAAATAAGTAAAACAGAATAAAATAGACAAAACTCAATACTGTGGCCAGAACTAATGGTTTCCATGAAGGTTTAACATTCCCAGTGAAAACTAAATGTACCTGGCAGCTCTGAGGTTTGAATCATCCAGTTAATTCCATACCAGTTATTTATTTCATAGCATTTTATAGCAGTGAAATTATGTGTTGACCACTAAATGTATTAACTATGTTTTCAACTTAACAGATGGCGGAAAAGTCAAAATAAACTGAAAAGGCAGAAAGTTTAATTTAGTACTGGACATTTAATTGAGTAACGTCTATGGGTGAGAAATTTGTTTTTTTATGGATATTCATTTTTAAACTCCTGGTAACAGAGAGACATCTAATTTACTAAATGTAAAGTAATCACATTTTAGCTTATACTGCCTTTTGAAGTGGCAGCCTGAATTATTCCATTATTGTTTAGCTCAGGTTTGAGATAAAGAAAAAGGTGGGGTATAAAGAGTCTAGGATGTGACCCACCTCCCAGTTTTCATATTGTACCAAAATAGAATGGAAACAAAATGAAGAAATATTTGGAGAGGAAATGAGCGTTTGACCAAACAACCAGAGTTTGTGTTTTAAGGAAAAGCAGGAAAGGAAAAGGATTAAAAGAAAGTTTTTTTAATGTAAAAAAATCCTTCATAGGTAAAAGAGCAAAGAAGCGCCAGGTTAGAGAATAAAAAAGTAAAAGGATAAATTCAAATTGATAAATGACAAATTTGAAGTGCCAATGGCATGTTGAAGTAGCAATGTGTAGAAAGTAGTTGACAATTTGAGAGAGAAACTTGGGCAGATTCTAGAGTACAAGATATAAATAAGGGGTGAATCCAGATAGCAGAGATAAATTGAAGTCTGTAGCTTTATTAAGAGTGATAAGGTAAAGCTTATAAAAGAAGAGAGTCATTGCCCCAACCATTCCACTTCCAAGAACTTATAGGCTCACCCCTACATGTCCAAATTGACACATACTGTCAACTACAGTGATACTTTTAACAACAATAGATTGAAAACAAAGCAAGTGTTCATCAGGAGGTGAATGGCTACACAAACTAGGGTATATCAACAAGATGAAATGTTACATAATTGTTGAAAAACTGTAGTAATATGCAAAGATTAAGAATATGTAGTTAAGTAAAAAACACATGGTGCAGAATGGTGTATAAAGTATGCCACCCTTTTTGTAAAAACGTTTGGAAAAGTAGAACATATATTTTACTTACTTGAATATAAAAAAACAGTAAAAATATTCAAAACTAATAAAGGTGGTCATCTATGGTGGCAAGGATAAACAAGGAAAATAAGGACCAGGTGGAATGGAATCTTGTCAGTATATACCTTGTGATAGTGTTTTGATTTTTGAATCATGAGAATGTGTTAACTATTTAAAACAAATAAAGTTGTCTTAAACTCGTTAAAACAGAGAGGACATGGAGAAGGCAAGGGTAGATTTTTCTTGGATGAAAAGAAAAAGATTAAAAAAATGCATGGAGACAAGATGCAGAGATAAGCTACACACAAAGCTAAGAGGTAAGAAAATGAAATGTCAATAAGGTAGGTGGAGAATGTCAAGGAGGAGAAGGTGGGCAACATCTTCAAATGCTGCCAAAGGGTGTAGATGATGAGACCTAAATAGAGCAAGTAAGAAGTCCCCAATGACAAGCATTTTTCTTCCTATAGATAACACTGCTGGCGCCCTGTACAGTGCATCTGGTCTCTATGTTGTTTTTAACAGGTGAATGTTTAAGACATAGAAAGTCTTCTTTAGAACTATGACTGGCCTCTGACCTCCCCACTTTTGTTTTAATTAAAAATATCCATTTCAAAGCTATAAAACCAAAGAATAAAACTGACAGATTAGAAAATTATCCTCATAAATAATAAGATCTAGCATTCACTTTAACCTTTTTTTTTTTTTTGGTACACGGGCCTCTCACTGTTGTGGCCCCTCCCGTTGCGGAGCACAGGCTCTGGACGCGCAGGCTCAGCGACCATGGCTCACGGGCCCAGCCGCTCCACGGCATGTGGGATCTTCCCGGACCGGGGCACGAACCCGTGTCCCCTGCATCGGCAGGCGGACTCTCAACCACTGCGCCACCAGGGAAGCCCCGCTTTAACCTTTTTTTAAAAGAAATAAAGAACAGATGTGTGTTTGATTAAAGAAAAAATGTTTTAAATGGATTTTTCCTCTGAAAAGGGTGCAGTATTTTTTTAGGAATAAAAAATATATATTTGGGTGGACTGTTGAGGTCTGAAAGTTGAAACAGTAATTTTAAGGTGGAATTACCCTTGGAAGAGTGAATATTATGGTGCAATGGCGATTAAAACAGGAGAGAGGAATTGCTGGAGAATTGATGAAGCTTTGGATTTTTAAATGGGTAAACTAAGAAAAGTAGGCAGTGAGTTAAACTTGTTTTTCTTTTTTCTAAAAAAATCTTGGAAAATGCAAGTCTCCAAAAATTGAGATTATGATCCCTCAATTGAACAATCTACGATTTTTTTTTCAGCGATTTTTTTAAACTTTCATTCTTTACAACTTTTTCAAGTTTTCTTGTGGGCAGAGTTTCCTTTTGAAATTGCAGATTTCCTTCAATGCATGCTTCCTCTCCAGCATGTTTTGTAAGTGGTGAAGACATTCACTAACCAGGAAAAGTACTACATAAAGGATTTTTTAATAACATTTTCTGGATAATCTTCCTTTTACACCAAATAGCTAGGACAATTCCAAACTTTACCTCCAAAGGCAGGGAGTTAAGAGACCAGGAAAGTATTTGCATGATACTTACATTTATATTGTTAAGTTGCTTTTAATTATATTTTTAAAACCCAAGTTAAAATATTCATTTGGGTTCCACTATAATTTCTGCATTTTAAAAAATGGCTTGTTAGGCCTGTTCCCCACTTAAATTCCCTGGGTCAAAACTGTTTAGCAGAACTGGGTAAGGTTATAGAAGCTCCAGGTATATCCTGTAATAATTCTGGTTTGCTGTTTCTGCCCTTCTTGTAGTGTCTCCTCTGTATAATGATCATTTATTCAGCAAGTAGGTAGATGTGCTATGAAATTTGTGGACATTTTCTTGTAATTTCTCAGTGAAATTGGATATATGGTTATCCGTGAAGATGGGAGAGAGCTGGTATAGATTTACAGAGAGAGAGGTCTGAAATAGTCATCTAGAGAGTAGAAAAATGAATGATCTAAGGAAATGTAGTAGCATGAAGGGCCCACCTGAGGTTAGTGACAAATAGAGACCCCTCTTTGATTCCTCTGCCAATCTCTGCACACCACCTCTCAGCTGCACAGTGTCTTTGCATTTGTCCCAAGTGCCCTAGAACTTACCATTAGGGTTCTTCCCATGAAGGTCTCTAGTCCTCTTTCCACAACCTAAACTCAGGTTTTATGATTTCTTTGTTCTAAGTTCTAAAGAGCAAATTAACTGATTAATTGAATAGTCCTCAGATATGAGTAGGTTTTAGTGGCTGAACTCTTACCTTTTCCAAAGTAGCTGATGCATTGTTCACATGACAGAAAAGAAAAAAAAAAATTAACATTTGGAAGATTCAGGTATCATATGAGAGCCTGACAGGGAGATAACAACATCCGGGAAATAGGCTTTAATTCACAACTGTGGGAAGTCATGCTTAAGTCTAGGTCTTGGGATGATATTAAAGCAGCATCTGGTACGTCTTCAGCTTCAGGGAAGTAGACACATTTTTCCTTATTCTTCCCACTAAAAACAGTTCAAGCCAGGATAATATATATAAAACAAACATTAAAAGACTCTTAGAGAAGAAGGAAGACATAATAAACCATGGCCTCGTCCCATCCATGTCAGCAGTAGCCAAGTTGGGAACGCAGACTTTCACCCCTTTGGGGTAGTTACAACCCCCCACCAAAGTGATATCAGTGGAGACCACATGGTCTAGAATTCCATACCTACTTGAAAATAAGGAGACATCCAACCACTCCTCATTTCCCCAATGGAGAGATGTCAGAGCAGACATAGTGGAAAGTCATGACTTTTATCAAGCAATAATGAGTTCCCTTCCCCCACTACCCACTCTGAGTCAGTGGAAGCCATGTGGGAGGCAGGATGAGGCACTCCAACCCTCCCAGCCAGGAAGTTAACAGTGAAGGCCTGGTGGAGAGCCAGAACTCCTACCCACACACAGCCCACTTGGGTGTCAAAGAAAGGCGAGCAGTGAACCTGAATTTCTATCCAAGCCTAACAGCAATGAGATGCCACTCTCATTCCCCTGCTCGAGGAGTGCCAGAGGAAGTCAGCTAAAAGAGAAGTTTTAAATAAAATGTAGACTGTCAGAATATAATAACCAAAATGTCAAAGATTCCACTGAAAATCACTCATCATATCAAGAACCTAGAGGATATCAAATTAGATTAAAAAGACTGTGAATAGATGCCAACACAGTGATGATGGAGACTTTAGAATTATTTGACAAAGCAATCATCATAAAAATGCTTCAATGAGCAATTACAAACAAACAACAACCAAAAACACAGTGAAAATATACAGACACAGCAAATTATCAGAAAGTCTTGGCCAAAAATAAAAGATATGAAGAAGAATCAGATGAAAATTTTAAAACTAAAAAATATGGTAACTGAAATAAAAATCTCAGTGATGGACTCAACAATAGAATGGAAGGAACAGAGTAAAGAATCACTGAACTTAAAGATAGGACAATACAAATGACTCAGTCTGAACAGAGAGAAAGTAAACTGAAATTTTAAAATGAATAGAGCCTCAGGGACCTGTAGGACTATAACAAAATATCTTAACATTCATGTCGTCAGATTTCCAGAAGGAGAGGAGAAAGAGAGTAGAGCTAAAAACTTCTCAAAGAATTAATAACTAAAGATTTCACAAATTTGGCAAAAGATGTACACCTGCAGGTTTAAAAAACAAAGCAAATTTCACATAGGATAAACCCAAGGGATCTCACATCAAAATACATGATAATGAAACTTCTGAAAACTAAGGACAAAGGAAAAAGCTTGAAAGTATCAGAAGAAAAATGACAGCTTACCTACACAGTAATATATATTCTTGTGACAGGATTTACCATCAAAAACCAGAGGCCAGGAGGAAGTTGCCCAGCTAGAACCACTAAAACATTTTTTTAAGAATATAGTGCAAGAAATTACTCTGCCTGAAAGAAATTTCTCTGCCTGATTTCAAGACTTATTATACGGCTACAGTATTCAAGACTTAGAGCGTTGGCAGAAGGTTAGACACAGATCAGTGGACCAAAATAGATAACCAAGAAATAGACCTACACAAATATACCCAACTAATTTTTTCTAGGTTTATTTTATTTTATTTTTAAATGAATAAACTTTATTTTCTATGGCAGTTCTAGGTTCACAGAAAATTGAGCAGAAAGTATGGAGTCCCCATATATCCCCTGTCTCCACACATGCATAACCACCCCATATAGACATCCTTGAGAATATTCCGTGTGTGCTTGAGAAGAATGTGTGTTCTGTTGCTTTGGATGGAACGTTCTGAATGTGTCTCTTAGTCATACTTGATCTAAAGTTCAAATCCAACATTTCCTTGTTGGTTTTCTGTCTGGATGATCTACGCATTGTTGAAAGTGTGGTATTGAACTCTACCCTACTATTATTGTATTGTCTGTTTCTTCCTTCAGATCTGTGAGTATTTGTTCAAAATATTTAGATGTCATGGAGGGTACATATATATTTACAATTGTTACATCTTAATTAATCGACCCAGTTATTATATAATGAACATCTTTGTCTCTTGTTGTCGTTTTTGGCTTAAAGTCCATTTTGTCTGATATAAGTATATCTATCACTGCTCTCTTTTGGTTTCTACTTGCGTAGAATATCTTTTGCCATCTCTTCATTTTGAGCCTATGTGTGTCCTGAAAGCTAAAGTGAGTCTCTTGTAGGCTGCATATAGTTGGGCCTTTTTTTTCTTTTAATCCATCTAGCCACTCTATACCTTTTGACTGGAAAATTCAGTCCATTAACATTAAGTAATTATTGATATGTAAGGACTTACTAATAATAATACCATCTTATTCTGGATATTTGTAGTTCCACTTTTGTTTTCTTCCTTTCTTGCTGCCTTCCTTTATAAATTGGTGATTTTCTGTAGTGATATGCTTTGATTCCGTGCTGCTTTTCCTCTGTGTATCTATGGTAGATTTTTGCTTTGTGGCTCCCATGAGGCTTACATAAAATGTCTTAGATATGTAGCATCTATTTTACACTGGTAACAACTTAACTTCAATCACATATAAAAACTCTATCCTTTTATTCCCCCCTTTTATGTTTTTATGTCACCAGTTACATCTTTTAATATTGTGTATCCATTAACAAATTGTTGAAGCTAGAGCTAGTTTTAATACTTCCATTTTTTTTTAACTTTTACACTAGGGTTAAGAAATTAACACATCATTATATTACAATATTAATGTATTATGTGATTATTGTCAGTGGGTTTTTTTTTTTTCTGTTGTTCCATGGTGTTGCTAAAACTTCCTAAGTGGATTCTAGAGGTCTCCTAGAGATGTTTTTGTTCATGGATAGCTGTTCAATCATTGACCTTTGTGGTGAGATGGAGAAACAGGGTTCTCCTACCTCCCCATTCTTCCACAATCTGGAAGTTCCTATTGTCATATCTTCAAGCTCAGATTCTTTCCTCAGACATGTCTGGTCTGCTAATGAGCCCATCAAAGGCATTCTTCATTTCTGTTGACAGTGTTTTCTTATCTCTAGCATTTCTTCCTTCTCTCTTAGAATTTTCATCTCTCTGTTTATATTGTCCATCAGTTCTTGAATGTTGCCTACCTTTTTCATTAAAGCCATTAGTATATTAATTATAGTTTTAAAAAAATTCTGGTCTGATAATTCCAACATTTCTGCCATAGCTGACTTTGGTTCTGATGCTCATTCAGTCTCTTCAAACTGTGGCTTTTGCCTTTTAGCATGCCTTGTAGTTTTTAATTGAAAAGTGGACATGATCTACTGGGTCAAAGAAACTGCAATGAATAGGCCTTTAGTAATGTAGTGGTACGGTGGGTGGGGGAAGAGTGCTATTGGTCTATGATTAGGTATCAGTCTTTTGTAAGACTATGCTCCTGGACTGTCAGTTTCACCAGTTCTTTTCAGTTTTTTTGTTTTTGTTATTTTGGGTTTCTTTTTCTTTTCCTTTTTTTTTTCTTCTCTCCTTACATGGCACCGTATGGCTAGGGGGAGGCTGAATTAGGTATTTCCCTTTCCCCACATGGAAAACTAGAGAACTGGACCTGGGTATTTCCCTTCCCTCTGGTCTGGTAAGCTCAGATAGAGCCCCGATAGTATCTGATAAAATAGTTTCTGCTGAAGGTAGGCTGTTGAGAAGAACAGAATGCTTTGATACATTTCAAAGTGGTTCCTTTTCCTCTGCCCCTTCTGGAAACTTGAGAGGGTTTTTCTCTGAGATTTACTGGGACTAGTAGAGGCCTTGAAGGCAAAACTCACAAATGTGTGGAGCTCCCCCATGACTGGGTCTCCCTGGAGTTTTTAACTCTCAGATTTGTCCACAGTGAGCTTCCAGCAAATTGTCAATTACAGTTTAGGTTGTCCTACACTGGCACTGGCTCCCACAGAGGGTTCTGCTTAGAGTTTCTGTTCCAGTAAATTGTGATTTTTCTGTATCTGCTTTCTGTCTCTCCAATTTGGGGAGTAGAAATTTGCCCTGTAACCTCACTCTTCTGAT
Source organism: Monodon monoceros (assembly GCF_005190385.1). Taxonomy (NCBI): domain Eukaryota; kingdom Metazoa; phylum Chordata; class Mammalia; order Artiodactyla; family Monodontidae; genus Monodon; species Monodon monoceros. The sequence goes on along the minus strand of NW_021703775.1, from coordinate 38,995,797 downwards.
GAATCTAAGTTATTGATTTTCGGTTTGTTCAGATTCGTTAGGATGGAGTGGGGACTTTTAAGTTCCTTATAGAATGCATGGAACCTGGAAGTCCCAACTGATTTTTCACAAAGGTGCAAAAGCCTTCAACAGGAGCAAGATAGACTTTTCAACAAATGGTGCTGAGGCAATTGAACAATCATTGTCAAAAAATGAGCCTTAACCTAAGTCTCACATCTAACATAAAAATAACAGAAAATGGGTCACAGAATTTTATTTAAAATAATAAAATTTTAGAAAAAACATGGCAGAAAATCTTCAGAATCTGGGAACAAGTAAAGAGTTTTTTGACTTGATAGCAAAATCACTTAACCACATAAGCAAAAATCAACTAATTAGACTTTATAGAAATGAAAACTTCTGTGAAAGATCTTTTAAAAGGATGAAAAGACAAGCTACAGATAAGGAGGAAAATTTTGCAAACAACCTAAATGACAAAAGACTAATATCTAGAATATTTAGCAAACTCTCAAAATTCAACATTAAAAAATTCTATTAGAAAATGGGAAAAAACAGAAGAAAAGAATATACAGATGACAAGTAAACACAGGAAAAGATGTTCAACATCATTAGCCATTAAAGAAATGCAAATTAAACCACAACAAGATACTGCTCTACACTTATCAGAGTAGCTGAAACAAAAAATAGTGACAACACCAAATGCTGGAGAGGATATGGAGAAATCAGATCACTCATACACTGCTGGTAGAAATGAATAGTGGTACAGTCAACAGTGAAAAATATTTTGGAAGTTTCTTAAAAAACTAAGCATGCAACTACCATATGACCCAGCAATTACACTTCTGGAAATTTATCCCAGAGAAATGAAAACTTATGTTCACTCAGAAATCTATACAGAAATATTTATAGTAATGTTATTTGTAATAGCCCCAAACTGGACACATCCTTGATATCCTTCATCAGGTGAATGGTTAAACAAATTGTGGTACATCCATACCATTCCATTACTCAGCAATGGAAAAGAACAAACTATTGCTCTTAAACAAACATACCCAGATGAATCTCCAGAAAATTATTCTGAATGGAAAAACCCAATCCCGTGATTCCACACATGTAACATTCTTGAAATCACAGAATTAGAGAAATGGAAAAGATTAGTATTTCCAGGGGCTAAGGAGGGGTAGGGATGGAAAGTAAGTGTGTGGGTGTGGCTATAAAAGGGCAATCTGAGGGATCCTGTGTTGATGGAAACATCTATGTCTTTCCTAAATCAGTGTCAATATTCTGGCTATCATATTGTACTGTAGTTTTGCAAGACATAGCTATTGGAGAAATCTGGTTCAGGAGTACATGTATCTTCTTATATGATTTCTTAAGCTACATGTGAATCTACAGTCATCTCAAAATAAAAAGTTTACTTAAAAAAAGAGAGGAAAGCATACTAAAGAAACAAAGACAAAACAAAAAACAGAGCAGAAAAGGTTTCCTAAGAGACTTCCAGTTTGGAAAATACTAAAACACTTCATCAGTTGCATTCTGATCCTGATTTCTGTGTGCAGGTCATGTAGAATTCAGATACCCCTGGCAAGACTTATATTCTTTCCTTTTAGGATCGCGCTGCCTCACCCTGAGATGGCACTCATTGAGTTCGTTTCGGGTTAACAGTTTTTCTGGATTCAAATTTTGACATGTCCCTTTAGGACTCTTGAGCAGGCTACTTGGGCTTCCTGCTACTCCAGCATCTCACTTGTAAAACAGACAGCAACATGCCCAAATCTACTGAGAGCATGCCCTTGTCAACTTTCCAAGTTTATTGATATTTACATGTATGATACAAGCACGTTTTTTGAGAGCCTCCTTTTCTGCCGCGGGGTGTTTGCTTTCATAGGAGAAAGGCCAAACAATTGAGAGGGAAGGAGGCAGCACTTGTGCTGGATTTATTGGCACGGCACAGTGAAGAGCAAGCACACCGCCAAATAGAGGATATTGATAAGGAGACTAAATTCATTTGAAATCACTATAACTCAGTTAGGGGCATATTGTATTAAGTGAAATGCCATTACTGAAGGGCCCAGGGGAAGACCGTATGCCAAGTCATGAGAGCTTTTCAGCTCACTGGAAGGCTGCCATTGCACCCACGCACTATATTTGATGGTTTGGAAGTAGAGATAATTTCTGCATGGATCATAAAGGGAGTTGAAAATAGCTCAGTCCCTAGGAGCACAGGCAAGAGCTGAATTGTCCCTGAGTGAGAGCATGTAAGAGAGGATCCCTGTGCAGTAAAAAAAAAAAAAAAAAAAAAAAAATACACTAAGCGGGTATGAATCCAAACTTTCCATAAAGGCTTTCTTTCATCCTGATTGTGGTACATTAGCGTATTTTTAAAACCCCACACTGGGGACCATCATTTGCTTCTGTGATGATTTCTTGCAAAGCATCTTACTCTTTCTAGAGAAAATGGCAGCAGAACTCTGGTTTATTTAATATAGTTTAACCATTTTTACAGCTGAAATAAGTTCCCTACTCAGGTCATAACAGCAGCTTGGGGTCTATTCTTGGTGCAGGAACGAGCTTGCTGCCTGCCACTAGTCAAAGAGAAGATTCAGAAAATCTGTTTTCTTCTGAGCAGCTTCCTAGCACTTCCTGGAAGGTTGTTTGAGGTTTCCTTGCTTGATGTCTCTCACACTGCCCTTGCACTGTTAATCCTGGGGAGCAAGGGCATGCTGTAAACACAAGTCCATTTCAGTGATGTGTATAAATCTTGTTCAGGTTATTCAGACTAAGGCAGCCCCTTATCTAACAAGCACCAGAGCAGACTTTTGAAAACACTTTTCGCCTGTGACAACAGCGGCCCAGTTTTGTCCTCTCCAACAATGGAATAAATGCAATATCTCATGTCAGCTAACTCCATGTCTTATTTATGCCAGATTCTTCTGGGTTCAGCATTTTAAGACAGGCTTTACATTAGGATTGTATTACAGTACAGGCTCCTAGAATAGCATTGCTCTGAAAAGAGAGGAGACATTTTTCTTTTAAGTAAAATTCTATAGTGACCAGAGTAGAAATGAATCGTCGTTGCTGTGCTTTTTCACCTTAACTATACTGTATGTTAATCTGGAGAAATCGTGCTTTGAAGCTATGATAATAAGTATGTTGAAAACTACCAGAATTGTGCCAAAACACTATGAGATGATTCAGGTAGTCAGCAAACAGGACTAATTGCTGGCTAGAGAAAGATCAAGGGTTATTTACTGCCCACTGAGTGCTTCTGCCTAAAAATAAGCTTCTTTTTGAGTGTATGCATGCTTATGTGGGGTCCTAATAGAATTATGAAGACACTAGAGTATGCTCATATCCCTTCTCTATGGCCACAAATGCACACGCCTGGTCTTTTGGCAGTGTGATCATATTTTTTTCCTTGATAGCTCTGAAGCACCAGAAAGAGCTTTATTCTACTGAACTGATCTGCCTCTTTCAAAATAGATTACAATTTACAGATGTTTGTAAAATTATCAGAGACCTGATTTGCAAGTAGGTGTTTTAGTATATCAAATTATAGCAAATGTATCAATTTTGAAAACTCCACATTCATTAATTATGAAACTTTATTTTAAGGAAGAAGGTGAAAGTCCTGGAAAAAAGGAAAAAAGAGGGAAAAAAAGCCTAGAACATCAATTGTATTTATCCCTCTAATTTATGCTCTACGTAACATCTAAGTGGTCTTTCACCATTGAGATCTGATCATATTACTCTCCTGGCAAAACTCTTCAATTTTTGCCCACTTCCTTCAGGATTAAAGCTAATCTCCTTTGAATGGTAACCTTGCATACCTGTTAGGGTCTGGTTTCTGTCTAACTTGCCACCTCTTTTCTAGATCTTTCCCTAGATGATCCAGCAACACTAAACTATCAGTCTAGAGACATGCCATGTCTTCCTTGGCCTTTGTTTTTGCATTTGTCTAGAAGGCCTTCCCATTACTCAGTGGAAAAACTTCTATTTATTCTTTTAAGCCTGAGTGTAAATATAGTCTCCCTCTGGAAGCCTTCCCTTGTTTTCCCAGCAGACTCTCCTTCAACCATGATGTAACCCCACTGCATTTTGTACATACACATATGTCATTACAAATACTTGTGGATATATCTGTTTCCCAACTAGATTATAAACTTCCTGAGGGCAGGAACCATGTCTTCTCATTTTTGTTTCTTCAGCACTTAGTACAGTGTCTGGTATATACAAGTTCTCAAAAATTTTTTTGAATGTGTGGATGAATAAATGAATCAATGACAGTAGCTGTAGAGAGAATAAATTTGTAGTTTTAAACACAAAGCAGCAAAATATAAATAGAGATGAAGATAAAAGAAGGCAAGTGCCTAATTTCCTCTTTCAGTGACTTGCTTAGAGCCAATTCCCAGAGCCGCTGGTGTGACGCTCTTCCTCAACGCTGTGAACCATGCTTAAATTTTCTCAGAGGTACAATGGCATCCTCCTCCTCCTCATCATCACTATGTCATCAACATTATACTCTTCTTTAGTTCAGACTCTGCCTCCTCACTAAGAGAAAGTAAAAGAAACTTTTATACAAGTAAGTTCATGACTCAAAGAAAACCATTTTTCCCCAGTTCTCAAGGAGAACCAGCTTGCAGAAGCAAAATAAATGAGTCTTTTGGCAGAGCCAAAGAAATCTGCATGTCCAAATACATGCTCTCGTCAGCCTTTAAAAATAAAGTACTATTTCAACATGATGGCTTAATGTTTGAGTCCCTTAGATTACATCCTTTGAAGAGAACTGTGTCTGACCTAGGCAGTGTGATCTATAGCAAGATGATCGGAAGATATCAGTGCTTCCTAATGCCCTTTTGGCGTTATCATAGTCAGATTATTCATGGTCCTCATTTTGAAAGAGGATTGATTTAAATAGCTATTTAACGGCAGTACCCTCAGACGCAGTTTTCACACCTACCTCACAGTAATATTGGTAGATATGTAAAACCGCTATTTATAAAGGCTCTGATTTCTTTCTCTGAAAATTTTTAACACAAATTGTTCTATGTTGAAGATATGGTTGAGCAACATTATATTAACAGTTGGAGTACTCAGAGAATAAAGTGTGCTGGATACTCAGATTTTCTGGTTAAGTGTTGTGATTTCCAAGAGAGCAGTGATTAGGAGAGTGGACCTGGGAGTTAGACTGCTTGGGTTCAAAAATGGGCTATGCCACCTCCTCACTGTGTGAGCTTGGACAACTGTATTAACCTCTCTGTAACTTCAGAGTCTTCATTTTAAAAAGAAGATAATGAACATCTATCTCCATTGTGGCACCTGTAATATTACAGCCTGAAACAAAAAACAAAACCATGTGCCTTTATATATACTTATAAACTAGCCTCCCATATTTTGAACCAAGTGGAAAATTCAGCAGATGAATGGATAAAGAAGATGTGGTATATATACAACGGAGTACTACTCAGCCATTAAAAAAATTTTTTTTTGCTCTTTGCAACAAGATGGATGGACTTGGAGGGTATTATGCTACGTGAAATAAGTCTGACAGAGAAAGATAAATACTGTATGATATCACATGTGGAATCTAAAAAATTAAACTAGTAAATACAACAGAAAAGAAACAGACTCACAGATATAGAGAACAAACTTGTGGTTACCAGTGGGGAGAGGGAATGGGGAAGGGGCAAGATAAGATAGTGGTAGGGGACTAAGAGGTACAAACTACTATGTACAAAATAAATAAGCTACAAGGATATATTATATAACACAGGGAATATAGACAGTCTCTTGTAGTAACTATTAATGGAACGCAACCTTTAAAATTTGTGAATCACTGTGTTGTACACTTGTAGCTTGTGTAATATTGTACAACTATACTTCAGTTTTAAAAAAGGAAAAAAAAAAAGCATGATGATATTTAAAGCTCCAAGTCATCCAGTCTGTTAGCTCACCATTGTCAACCCTCATAAACCCACCCAGGGGAGAACACATTGGCCTCACGGCCCCAGAACCTCAGGCTGATTGGAAATTACTGTTCCCATCACCCATAATGCAGGGTCATAAAACAACAAACAGAAGACTGTATTTAAAATTTTGATATTTTGCTCATCATGGATTTTTTGCGTTAATTTTTATTTTAAAAAATATTTCATTAAAATGCTGTTTATCTTGATTACTGATTTTATGCACCCACCTCTCAATCCTATCTCATATGTTACCATGAGAATGAAATGAAATAATTAATGTCAAGCCCTTAGAACCGTGCCTGACACTTACTTAATGCTCAGTAGTGTTGTTATTTAAATTGTTTTAAATACAGTCAAAGGCATATGGACCATAGATTTTTAACCCTTAGGTTTGAGGCCTTTGTGAGGTAATCTTCAATATGCTGGTATTATTCCTTAATTCTCCTTAGTTCTGTTGATTTATAAGCGCCAAACCAACAATATCAATTTATTGTAGGACCCATTATGTATCCATTAAATAGAATCATTGTACAGATATCTTAATTTCTACTTTTTGTCTTTCTGAACAGAACCGCGATTTCAATTGAAGAGGCGGGTTGGTTTAGTCCAACACTCAAGCTCATGCTTTCTCACTGAATTGATCATTCGTTTGAACCAATTGACCTGCCAATTCAGTCATAACAGTTGAGCCAGGTGTTTGTGCAGATTTAGCGCTGAGGCTGACGCCTGTGTTGTGAGGCTTAGTGAGGGGGGTGCCACTAGAAAATGTAGCCAGTTGAAGACTGTTCTCTCCAATCACATTGCTCTTTGTGCCTTTGCAAAGTGATGTCTGTGACGGCTCTGCCCCGACTTGAATGTCCCCGACCCCTGTAAGCAATGCACCCTGCTGCCTTCTGAAGCCTCCTGAAACCAAGCTACCCAACCATACTACAATGTTGATTATACCTGGGAATGTGACACGTGAGGTATTTCAAAAGTGTTTCCAATAGCAACCTTGTCTAAATATTTTTGCACTCTGATAAAAGCCATACAGCAACTGCATGGCTGGTTCCAACATACACAAAGCACATGATAAATAAGCAAAAAAGCAAAACAAACTCAAAAGAAAACTTAGCTGATGTTATTTTAAGTCGAGTGATATTTTGGGAGGGTTAAGCATTCCTACAACTAATATACTGCTGAGAAGACTCAATTTTAGTAACTGCGTGAGAATATTATAAACCAAGCCCACACAATATTAAAATAAGTTAAAAGATATGCAAAATTTATGAGAGAATGTCAGGTGTAATGCTTGATAAAGTAAGCTTGATGCTTAAGAAATTTATCTTCTGGCTTAAAAGCCAACTCTTGCAATTCTGAGTTCTAGTATAATTTTAGAAACTCTGTAAAGTCATTCTTTTATTAATGAGATCAACTCTAGGTGAGCTCAAAGAGGTAACTTCCTAAAGCATCCATGAGGACAAACAAGCTCCTCAAAAGCACCAGAAATCAGCATGTCATGTTAAAAAAAAAAAAATACTGAGAGGCAGATTCATACTATTCTTTCCTGAGGAAAGAGGTGAAAAATCAGTCCTCCAAAAAACCTTCTGATTTGTATTCATTCAGTCCTTTTTTTTCCCCCCTGTTTGAAACATTGTGAAACTTGCAAATAAATAAAGAGTTTAGAGCTGACGGAAGAGGTTCATTACTTCATAGCTTCTCCTTTACTCTGGGTGTGTCATGTTGTTACATTGTGCAATGTCCTTATTATCAGCCTGGACTTCAGTAACAACCTACCTCCAGGGAGTCCAGAGAGCAGATTTCCATTGGCTAACTGGTCACATACTGCAGCTCCCAGCTGAAATAATGCTGCAGATCAGCGAGGCAATGAATGAAGAGAAAACCTGCATCTCACGCAGTCCCTCTGCAGTATGACTCAGCCTATATCTCATTTGTAACCCAAATATTCTTCCAAAAATCCACAAAGCAATATGGTAAGAACTCAGTCAGCCAGGGTAAACTACTGACTGCTGAATGGCTGAATTGTCCAGCAAAAATTAAAAAGCAACATACATGTTTAAACTTTTGAAATCACATCGTTTTTAGGATCACTAGTAATTTTTAGATGACCTTAAGATCTAGGCTTTCGGCACACTGTTCAAAAGCTGGGGTGTGGCATGTACCTCTTCCTCATGGGCCTGAGTGGGTGAAAAGGTTTCAGGAATTCGGGGCTTTCATGAACCATGCATTTGAAAAGTCACCAAATCCCAATTCCTCATTTTTTTCTGAACAAGCAAGGCGTTCTGAAGCAAATTTGGAGACATAAGAAAATGTCTAAGTGATTGATTTTGTATCTGTCGCATTGCTTTTCAGTCATTTCAATTCTGCAACCAAATAACGACAACAACAATTGAAAAATAAAACGAATTCAGTGATTTGGCTAACCTTTACTGTAATAGCTCAACTCTTTTCTGGCCTTATTTGGTGATTGGGTGAAGGATCGCCATTATTGTAGAATGGCATTCCCAGTGACACAGCATTATAAGATACTCGGGGTGGTAATCATGCCTATGAAATTTAAATAGAACCAATGAACTTATTCATAGCTGCTCTGCGTCTCTTACTACTTCATGTAATTATGTTAAAAGCTATCATATCAAAGAATAGCATCATTTGTAGACAACAGCTCAATAATTAGCTTCTCTTGCTCCAAAGTTAACTATTCTATCTCTCATACTATTTAATGTCTGTCCCTTTCCTCTCTGCCCATCCTTCTTTTACTTTCATCTCTCAATTTTTTTTGCTAGATATTATTTTATGCTGGTTTAATTTCTTGAAACCCTTCTTAATACTTCTTACAAAATGAGGATGATCAATAAATTGTCTGCTTGCCAATTTTAAAAAAATGAAAGAGTTTCAAAATTGCAGAAAATAGCTGTTGAGGTGTAAAAGTGCCAGATGACAGAGTTCAGATGACTGAATGCAAATCTATATATGGAGAAAGAAATCTGTAGATGGATTTCTATATTCAGTGGAATTAGCTAAAGCTCTTACATCAATATTAGGTATTGAATATGACCTTTTTTGAGGAATACTTTATGGAATGGACAGTTGACATTACTTTCCGTCGCATGGGTTACAAGGCAGTATACTTACCATAAGCATTAAAGGCTTTTGGAGAAGGAAATGGGTAGCCTCAGAGGATAACAGCTCTCAATATTCATGGCCAGAGGCCAGAATGTCAGAAAGAAAGTGATCACCTACTTTTTCAACAGTGACTACCCCATGGGGATGGAAGGCCTCTTTGTTATTCACTATGCACAGGCAGAGTGTGGTTTGTTCTGGGTTTTTGCACTGGGCCTAGCTCTATGCACACTCATTACAAGGTTATTACTATCATTATAGTGGACAATGCAATAATATTTTAAATGGGCCAAGCCAGCTACTCATGAGCTGCTTTTGCAGGCCTTAGGGAAAATAGCTTATCAGTGCGGGGGAAATGGAATCTGACCCACATCCCATTGCTTCCTCTACTACAGATCGAACAGAACCTCTGTAAAGAATATCTGGTTCTCATGAGCTTTGATGATAAGAGGTAGCCTTTGTGGATAACTCTTTGGGCATAACTGCAGAACTGGTTTGGGATAGAAATATAAAACAAGAGTAATTAGTTTCCCAAGTTCTTCACTAACACTTTCTGATGCATTTCTCTGACATCCTGAATGTCTTTCTCTGATCCCTTTTCTCATGCACCACTTTTTGCCTATGGAGAAGAAAAAAATCACTTGAAGTCAACATTTGCCAAAGTATGTTTCCGGGGATATGATACATCAAAAAGTCCTATGATAATAGGATTCTGGGAAAAGTCTTTATTTCTGAGAGTCACAGAGCACATGAACATGTTAGAGACTTTGAGTGGCTCCAGAGGAAAGTGACCTGTTTAATTGTGATACGTGACCCCTTTTTTAGGCATAAGATATAATACCTCTTAGAACTGTTACTGTTTTGGGAAATTAAAGTTTCATATTTTAGAGGTCCCATAGAGAGACTAATGTTTAACTCCGAGAGTGTCTTTATGTGAAGTTGGTTGCCCTTCAAACCTATGTCACCGAATATTTAAATGAGATAAGGAGTCTTTCAAAACCTTGTCTCCAAAAGCAGGCATTCTAGGTGTAAACTTTTAAAAATCTTAAAGAGATTTATTTCTTTGAAGATACCTTGCTTCTCATGTAGAAATAATTGTATCTGTTAAAGAAAAACTCTTGGCATCATTGGATAGAACTAATGTTCATGGTATTTTAACAATTATAACTCATAATAATAGTTCAGTGTATCAAACATGGCGTATCTTCCCTAGCTTGGAGGTAGCTTCACCATCAGTTTGATGACTTCTAGAAACCAAAGCTAAATTTTAGGTATTATTTTGTATTTATTCCAAAAGTGTGAGCAAGTAAGCCAATTAACTATTCAGAATATGTACCCTCTCAACTTCAAAATGGAAATTTCTCGTCAACCAGATTTCTGGTAACTTTCAGTCCTGATGAAATGGTTAGCCAATTGATTTTTAACCAGTTTAAAAACAGGATTCCAGCAAAACAGTTTTGCACAAAGATGCCCCATCTGCACAAAGATGCCCCTGGCAATTATTAGCTTAATCGCCCTCTGCAGAATTCCTGAGGAAACATGACCTGCAGTCAACTGGCCCTTTTTGTTAATAATCTCTCAGTGCTGCAGAAAGAAATCTCCCAGGCTTCTCCATCCTAGACTTTAGGCAGGTTGTGTGCAGGGAGTCAAGGCTCCTTGACCTTGTTTTTCTGCTTCCATTCCTCAGACAAGGTGGCGTTACTGGGACGAGCTTGGGGGAAGTGGGCAGGCAGAAAATGCTGCACAGCCCTCCTCCCGTAGAAGTGATTCTTTGTCCTGGCCAAGATGTAGTTCACAATTTTATGAGAAACTGACAATGCAGTCATTACACTGGGGCATGTGTGAGGAGGCATGAGCCTTATTATGTGCACGCGACATGACCCTTTTGTAGTATCGATGCTGAAGAGTAGAGAGACTGAACATTCAGGAGTTCATTTTAGAATAGGATTTGCAGCTAAGAAGTCAAGCAAGAAACCTACATGGAATGAAAAGTTTTATCTCTAATTTTTTTTTTCTTATCTTACACATAAACTAATGCCAGGAGCACTATCTAAGATCTAGAAGGTACTTTGGAAACATAAAAGCTAAGGTTTCCCTTCATTTGGAGTTGTTGGGTTGTTTGGAAAGACGTGACCTAAGACCAACAAAGTCAGAATTTCCAATATTTAGGATTTGTAAGAGGGAGCGTTGGTGGGCAACAGGGCACAGAAGAGGGGAAAAAAAAAAAAAAAGGAAATATTAAAGATGAATTGAAAACATGCAGAAAAAACCCCCAGGCTTTCCAAATGAATTGGAGCATTTTAACTGGTCCAATGAATTTACAAAATGTTGAATAATACTGTATTAGAATTAAGTGTTACTCAAAGCTAGTTAAGGAAGTTTTTAAGCAAGTTTGAAATAACCACCACCTTTTTACAGTGTGACTTGAAAAGTCAGCCTTCACCCTAGAGAGAATCGTAGAGTTCTGTCAAGGAGTAATCCTGTCGATTTACATGGTTGTGAAGACAGTAGGATAAGACCAGAGAGTCTATGTAAGAGAAGAAATACACATTCTGGTTCAAGATGTATTGATTCAGTATTGTCTCTCTTAGTGTAGAGCTAGTTCAAGTTAGATTAACTCCTATATTAGGTAGTAAATCACTTCCTATGGTTTCCTGTCACCTTTGCTTGATTCTCATGCAGAATGCTGCCATAATCTTGGCTGATTCAAGTTTACTATACCTAAAGCCTCGTTTCTTCATGAAATGCACAAATTCATTGATTTTCCTAAACTATCACTTTCATTAGGTCCCTCCTGTGTTTGGAAACCTACAGTCATTTCTAATTTCTTGTACCCAAGTCAGTGCCCAGCACAGCTATGAAGGGAGCTAAGTTAGTTTATATCACTCTAGACCTGCCCATTTGCATCCTTCTGTCCTTGATACCACCTCTCCCCAACACCCTTTCAGAGTTCCCCTATGCCTTCTGCCCTGATTCATGACACTTAATCTAGAGTTCTGCTACTTTACTAGTGGAATTTACAGCCTTCTAGAGGAGTCACTTTCAAACTAAACATACTACAAGTGGAAGGATTCCAGTTACCAGCCAGCAGGTAAAGGAAAATGTGAGGACCAAGTACACCGTCTAGTTTGCAAGGCAACATGTTGTGTAAGGCTAATTACTTAATCTCTCTGTATTTCAGTTCCCTCATTAGTGAAATGGGGATTATGAAAGCCCTTATAGGGTTGTTATGAGGTGTAAATGACTTAGTATTTGTTAAATGCTTAGGAAATAAATAGTATGTAAGTGTTTAATCATTAAATAAAAATAGGCATTCTGATCTGTCAGGGTGTTAGAATGAAATGTGTTAAATTTAAACCCTGAGTTCAGACTATGAAGTTTCACGATATGATTCCAATCCCTTCATCTGTAGGTACTTCCTACAACACCCTCTGCTATAGGCAGACTAGTCTATTAGCTCCTTCCTACACCTGAAATATGCACTTGAACCTCATTCTCATGTCGTGTACTCCCTTCACTTGGACTATTCCTTTCTCTCTCCACTACCTCATTAAATTTTACCTAACTTTCAAGGCCTAGATTCAATTTTCTTCACAAATCAGCTCTCATCAACTGGGGTCTACAATGGCTCTGTTTTTTTCTGAAAAACAAAATTGCTTATGGTGTAAAGCATAATTCTTGTGGTGCTAGACACATAGAAAGTGCTTTTTTTTTTTTTTTTTAGTATAATTTCCACTTTATTGTCTTTCCAGGGGACAGTATTTCTTTAGTCTTTATGGACTTAGCTCCTTACATGGGCTTTGGTGGTGGTCGTGGGGCAGCACCTGCAGGTCTAAGTAGGGGTGGAAGTGTTCAGGCCTTCCCGGCTTCCGGAGAACGATTCCTGACTACCTTCCTGTGAATGGCACAGCTCGCGCGGTAATGCAGTCTCACATACAGCTTGGGAAGCACATAGGCATCGAAAACACTCGCTTCGGAAATGTCCCTGACGGCTGCGGCCTCTACGATGTTCCGAATAATTAGACTGCAAAAGAGCAGACATTCAAAATGATACCTTGTTTCCCTGCTTGCCCAGGGGAGAACTGACCTCCTTAGTTCTCTCTTCTCCATAAAGGAGAGGCCCAGGCTCAATGACTGCTCAGCCTGCTTGTCCTCCTTGGTTTACCTATACAGGTGGACGTGGTCTAATTGTGGAATGGCCCCTGTATATACCTTCACAATTGTGATGACCAGCCGTCTACACCCTGATATCGATTCCAAACTACTCTCAGCGCACCAAGCATGCTTCCTTCCAAAAAAATGAGGTTCTCAAGCAATATATAATTGAACGTTTCACTTTATTCCAAGTAGACACTCTCTTGCCACAAAAACAAGGAAATACAGAAATGCATCCTTGCTCACATTTTGATCTTTGGCTCAGAGCTGCCACCGTGTTCAACAGATATTTACTGAGCATCTCTCGTGTGAGGACCCGAGCAATGAGATGGGGCTGCAAAAGATGAATAAGACAGCTCTTGCCTTCAAAGAGTTTTCTATAAACAATCATTCTATAGTTGTTGAAGCTCATTAAAATATAATGAAATTGCTGGTAAGAGATGTTTGGAAAACAGATACCGAGAAAATCAAAAGAAATTAAAGTTTTCTATGAATCCTAATAATTCTCCCAGGAGCAAGTTTAAAGAATGAAGGGAGAAATATTTACCATCGTGTTAAGGTTTTCCTAATTCTGCTCTCTTTTTCAACTTACGCAGAGTTGCGGTATCCAACCTAGGTCCATAGTGATGCACTTAAAAAGACGTGAAGAATGAAGGACTCCTATGTTATCTGGATTAGCAATCACAGCCAGTACTACCCTTGGGTATGGGAGAGAGGGCCCTTGCCTCATCCTGGGCTTTAGAGGGTCTTGCTCTAGCTCTCTCAGCTCATGCATTTCCCCTGAGCGGGAGGAGGTTTTGAGGCTAAGGCAACAAGCTCCCTTTCTATTGAGGGCTCCTGTTACCAGGATTCTGAAGTCCCCAACCACTGGTGTATATACTTCTAGGCCTGAGGGATGGCCAGTGAGGCATTGTTGGTACGGAATATGGTTGGAACTTAGCTGCATGCATTGGGATGTCCCAACAAGTACACTGGGGCTTCTAATAGTGTAGGAGAAAGTAGAGGTCAGAGAGAGAAAAAAAGGAGTAGGTCAGGGCCATGAGCTGTGGACTGGCTCACATCCCTACACCGTCATGGTCTATGGAACTTCCAGGAATTCAAGAACCCTATATTCAGATATAGGTTTTTAGATCATCGTGAAGGTATATTTCTCAAGGTAAGAGGATAGAACATATGTTACTTAACAGTTTGTTGGCTTGATTTATGACTTTTAAATATTAGATGTTTCCTGTGTGGGTCTCCATATTTATCCTTGTACTCACCTCACAAAGTTTAGGAGTAATCCTGGATACAGTCATGGGCACATAGGAAATGGGTTTGATTCAAACTGCCATTCCTCAAGAAATCCAGGCTCTTTCTCCTGTTGAGCCACCCCGTATTCTCCCTCACTTCTGAACTGTTTACACTCTGCCCGAATTTAGGAGAGTGGACTAGTTGTTTGGACCACTGGTTTGGTCTCTGCACCTGTCTTCTCTCTGAATGCTGTCTTACTGCCTTCATATTTTTGTGTCCCTAATGTCTGAACCCAGGTGCATTCCACCTCCTTGCTTAAAAGTCTCAGACTCAGATGAGGTTTGTATGAGATCTGGTTACATCCTCAGGGACTGGGATTAGCCAGTTGCCCGAAGGCTCAGTTGTTGTCTGTTTGTTACAGTGTATGATAAACCCTTTCTTAGTATGAAAAGAAAAAGAAAGAAAATAAAAGTTCTCAGAAAGAACGTCAAGAACGTCGATTGCTTGTCTTGATGACAGATGTAAAGAAGTCAGGAAAAAAGTGAATGTACTTAGCCAAAAACTTTTGAAAGCATTAAAGCTTGAAGTGACAATATTGGTGATGGCTGAGATGTTTGACCTGCACAGGTCCACGGCGCGTGCAATCGCCATGTGCTGCAACCCTTGTGAATATCAAGGTCTACCATAAGTCAAGTCTGTTAGACTCTAAAAATCTTAATAGTTTAAATATCTAAATATCTTAACAGCTTAGGTTAATTAATCGGTTTATTCTTTAATTCACTCACTGTACAAATATTCATCTAGTGTCTGTCCAAAAGCCTAACTGGTATGTTCCAAAACAAGCCCATGTTGGCTTTTCCATTATACATAGAAGTGCCTCATGTTACAGCTGTTATGGAAACATAAACTCCTCTTTCTACTCTTCCATACAACTAAAGCTCCCTCTTAAACACTTACATGTCTTATTTTAACTATTTTTGATTGAAATATTTCTAAAGTATCCTCATTTCCTTAGAGTATACTAAATGTTCTTTAATCACTCATAAAGTCAATCACTCACTGTGTTTTAATTAATTCTGTGATGTACTCAGGAAATTTCAATGTATAGATGGCAGTCTGTTTGGGTTTTTTTTTATTTGTGCTTTATAATTTTTTAATCTACTCTTGTTCATCACTTCTGTCAGTGTGCTTCCTCTAGTAGCTCTACTCCTTTAATGTGCCTCTCACCTTTGGACTGGAAAACCACATTTGGTAAAATTTATTCTAAAATAGCAGCAAGTGTCTGACATGTTGTCTATGAAAATGGCATAACATTTAGTACAGTAATTTTATAGCATCTCATTTGACTACTTAAGACCAGTATTTCCTGTTTCTCAGGTGTATACAGAAAAGAACTTATTGGATGAATAGTTACTAGATAAATGAGATATTATTGAAATATACTATAAAATATGTCACAAGATAACTGCCTAGTTTGGAAAAAGTGATTTTCTTAAAGAGGCAAATACAGCAAAACTAGTTTGGTTTAATTGACTGATTATCAACCAGGTCAATTCACTCAGTTGTCTGTGTGTGTGCATCTAGTGTTAAGCATTTATTTTTCCTGCTAACCATCTGCAACTCAAACTCTGAAGCATCTGAGAAATCTGTAAAACACAAATATTAACATGGGCTAGGAGGTCAACCTCCAGTGTGATGTATGAGGAATTATGTTGGCTGACTCCCAGTGAAACTGTTGAAAGCTATTAAAAAAAATAATAAAGCCTCTAGAAATTGTTATGAGTGAATAGCATATGACAAAGAATCTATCCAATAATATCTACCAAATTTGGGAAGAAAAATGAGAATGTGTGGTACCTGAACCAAAATTGGTCTCTATCTCCCCTATTCTTAGTTCAGTGAGATGGAGATTCCACTCCAGACTGGTGATGCCAAGAATACAGGATACTCTCTCTCCTCAGCACCCAGAGGAAAGGCTTTCTTCCTGGGAGGCGCAGGATTTCATAATTTTTCTTCCTACTCCAAGTTTCTTATTGCTGAGGCTAAGTTCTAGGCCAGTGCAATTGAGAAGTAGGGACTCCTTCCTATGTCCAGCCTCCACCGTGGAAAGGAGGCTCCACTGAGACCATGATCACTCTTTCCCTGGCTCACGAGGCCATGGTTCCACACCAAGAAAGGCCAGCTGAAAGAATCTCATATTTCTGCCCCCTCCTTCATGGCATTCTTGGTTCTTAGAATGAAGGTGACCTCAGAGAGAAACTTGCAATCTTCCCTATATTCAAATCCATAGCCCTGGCTCAGAGATTTTTACCTGGGGAGAGACGACAAACCTGCCGTAAAACAAATAGCTCTTCATCTCTTCCTAAGGAACTTCCTTTTGCAAACTAGAGTGAAGGAATTCAAGCCTAATAGTACTCTCAAAAACAGTAGAAGTGGTGAAAGGCAATTGAGAGGAGATTCAAGACACAGGCTAAACTGTAGGCCAACTAGTTTGCAGAAGAGAACCAGGGAGTAATAAAGCTGGAAGAGCCCTCCAATGATCAGAACAAAAATCAAACACTAACTTCAGAAATTATTCATTCAAAGGAGCCAGAATTTGAATACATTAGTTTATAGAGTAATTTATACCCCAGGTATTATTATTATTATTATTTTTTTGCTGTACGTGGGCCTCTCACTGTTGTGGCCTCTCCCGTTGCGGAGCACAGGCTCCGGACGCGCAGGCTCAGCGGCCATGGCTCATGGGCCCAGCTGCTCCGTGGCATGTGGGATCTTCCCGGACCGGGGCATGAACCCGTGTCCCTTGCACCGGCAGGCGGACTCTCAACCACTGCGCCACCAGGGAAGCCCCCCAGGTACTATTAAATGCAATAGAGTAATCAGCTGTCAGTTAGTGGAGTTTACCTGCTGAATGTGGTCAGGGAAAGAAAGGGAGAGACTCCAACCAATGCCACTGTCATCCCTGGGTGACTGTGGGCATATCCAAACCTGAGCATCCTCAAGGAACAACATCAGAGGCTGAACACTGGAGGGGAGGTGGAGGAGATGACACTGAAATACTCTAACCAGTTGCTAAACAAATAAACAAGCAAATAACAATAACCCCAGTGGGATGTGGGGGGGGGCAGTAGAAGACAGTACCCAGAATTTCTACAATATATTATCTAAAATGCCAACTTTCAACAAAATATTATGAGTATGTAAAGAAATAGAAAACTATGACTCATATAAAGGAAACAATGAAAGCAACTGAAACTACTTGTGAGACAGATCAGATTCTGAATTTATGAGAAAAGGACTTTAGCCATTATAAACATGTTCATGGAATTAAGGGAAATCATTAAAGAAGTAAAGGAAGGTATGATTACAATATTGCATCAAAAAGAGATTATCAGTAAAGAGGCAGAAATTTTTAAAATAAAGAGAAATTACAGGCTTCATTAGAGTGGCTTAATGGTAGATTTGTACTGGCAGAGAAAAGAATAAGTGATTTTGAAGATAGATTGATAGAGATTATGCAAGCTGAAAAACAGAGAGAAAAAAGAATTGAAAAAAGTGAAGAGCATCTCAGAGAAATGTGGAACATCTTTAAGCACACCAGTGTACACATAATGGAGGTATCGGATGGAGAGAGAGAAAGGAATAGAAAAAATATTAGAAGAAATAGTGATTGAAAACTGAAGTGCTTATGATATCAGGAAAAAGTAGACTTTCAAACAAAAATATTACCAGAAATAGAGATATTCTATAGTGATAAAAGTCACTCCATTAAAAAAGATATAATAATTATAAATATATATGCCATCTAACAACGGAACACCAAAATGCAAAATAGTTGGAGACTTCCATACCCAACTCTCACTAATGGAGAGAACAAACAGAAGATCAACAAAAGAAATAGAAGACTTGAACACTGTAAACCAACTAGACCTAATAGACACCTATAGAACACCAACCCTAACAACAACAGGGTATATGTCATCCCACATGCACACAGAACATTCTCCAGGATAAACTAGCAATAAATCAAACTTCAGTAAATTTAAAAGGATAGAAATAATACAAAGTATGTTCTACAACCACAATGTAATAAAATTAGAAATCAATAGGAAAAGATTTGGGAAACTCACAAAATGTGGAAATTGTACAACACTCTCCTAAACAACCAATGAATTGAAGAGGAAATCAGAAGGGAAATTAGAAAATACCTTGAGAGTAGTGAAAATGAAGATATAGCATATGAAAACATATGGGATGCAGCTAAAGCAGGGCATGGAGGGAAATATTTAGCTGTAAATGTCTATATTAAGAAGAAATACATCCAATGAATACCGTAGACTTCCATCCTCAAACACTGAAAAGAGCAAATTGAACCAAAAGAAAGCAGAAGGAATGAAATAAAAAAGAAAATAGCAAAAAGTAATGAAATAAAGGCTAGGAAAAATAGAGAAAATTGACAAAACCAAAGCTGGTTCTTTTAAAAGATAAAAAAAAAAAATTACAAACATTTAGATAGATTGCCAAGAACAAAAGAGACAAGAATCAAATTATTAGAAATGAAAGAGAAGACATTACTACTGACCCTACAGAAATTTAAAAAGGATTACAAAGAACTACTATTAACAATTGTACAGGACTTCCCTGGTGGCACAGTGATTAGGAATCTGCCTGCCAATGCAGGGGACACAGGTTCGAGCCCTGGTCCGGGAAGATTCCCACATGCAGCGGAGCAGCTAAGCCCGTGTGCCACAACTACTGAGCCTGCACTCTAGAGCCTGTGAGCCACAGCTACTGAGCCAATGTGCCACAACTACTGAAGCCTGTGCACCGAGAGCCCGTGCACCGCAACGAAGAGTAGACCCCACTTGCTGCAACTAGAGAAAGGCTGCAAGCAGCAACGAAGACCCAGTGCAGCCAAAAATAAATAAATAATAAACTAAAACAAAACAAAACAATTGTACACCAACAAATTAGATGAATTGGACAGATTCCTAAAAAAGAAACACCAAAACTGACTTAAGAAATAGACAATATGAATAGATTTATAACAAGTGAGATATTAAAGCAGTAGTCAAAAACCTACCCACAAAGAAAAACTCAGGCCCAGATGGCTTCACCACTACATTCTACCAAACATTTAAAGAATTAATGCCAATTTTTCATAACCTCATTCAAAAAGTAAAGAGAGAATACTTCCCAACTCAGTCTACAATTACCAAATGACTCAGAAATTACATTCCCAAATATGTGAAATTAAAACATGTTCACACTGAAACTTATACATGAATGTCTATAGCAGCATCATTCATGATAGCCAAAATGTGGAAACACCCCAAATGCCCATCAATGGACAAATGGATTAACAAAATTTAGTATATTTATACAATGGAATATTACTATAAAAAGGAATGAATAAATTATATTTGCTATAATATGGATAAACCTTGAAAACTATATGCTAAGTGAAAGAAGCAAGTCACAAAAGACCACATTTTATATCATTCAGTTCACCTAAAAGTCCAGAACAGGGAAATCTATAGAAAGTTTCTTAGTGATGGGAGACTGAAGCATAGGAATTGGTAGCTAAATGGTATGGGGTTTCTTTTTGAGGTGATAAAAAGTACTGAAATTGACTGTGGTGTTGGTTGCACGTGTTTGTGAATATACCAAAACCCACTGAATTGTACACATTGTAACAAAAACAACTGATAAATCGACCACACATAATTTTTAAATATCTGTATTATGAAAGAAGCCAAATACAAAGTTAAAAGCAACCAAACTGAAGAGATATTTTAAAAATTTAATATAAATCAGAGTTTATTATTAACAATCTATAACTTCTGCAATGTAATAAAAAAGACAAATGAGCAGAGAACTGAAATGGCGTTTGACAGGAGAAGAAATCTGAATGTAGGTCTTATGAAAAGAATCTCAGCTTCAACAGGTAATCCTGAAATGTAAATATTAAATAATGAGACAATTTCACACTCCTGAGACCAAGAAAAGTAAAAAGCCTAAGAGCATCTATGTTGGCAATAAAGTAGAGAAACAGGAACTCTCATTTAATCTAGTGGGCATACAAGCATACAAGCTGGTACAATAATTTGGAAAGCCACTTGACCAAATCTCATGCCCTACACTGAGTGACAGTATACACTAGTTATATTCCCTAAAATAAGTCAAGCACATGAACTAAAGGAGACATATATAAGAATGTTCATTGTAGCACTGTTTCTTACTTCAGAAATCTAGAAACAATACAAATGTCCATGAACAGGAAATTCATGGTATATTTATCATGGAGCACTAGAAAACAGTTAAAATGAGGAACAAGGGTATATATGCCAATGAAGATAAACTTTTAAAAACACATTGAATAAAATCAAGGCAATTGCCACATATTTAAATAAACTATAAAACCATTCCAAAATAATAGTCTATAAATATAAGCACAAAAGTAAATATAAGTCCACAAGAAAAGCACAAAAACACATGGGATTGATAAACATTGAATTAATAATTACTGTCATCACAGCAGAGAAAGTCAGTGAAATAGGATTGGAAAGGTGTTCATAGTGGAAATATTATTTTTTAAAGTCCAAAGTAAATGTTCCATAATGTTAGGGTTTAATGGAAAGGCAAGGTGAAAAGGTAGTATAGGATGGAATCATGGGCACAGGTTCTGAACCAGAATGCTTTGGTTCAAATTTGCCCCCTGCAACCTACAATCTGTGTGACTTTATGCAAAGTATTTAACAACTCCATGCTCACTCAGAAAATGTGGAATGGTAATAACAGTAGCACATCATAGGGGTGTTCTGAGAATATGATGTGTCAATATATGTAAAAATTCATAGAAGAATGCTTAGCGTGTAGTGAGTGTTTAATATTTTTATTTGTTAAAACTGCATAATTAAGTCTCAGTATTTATTTTTCTATTCTGCTTTCTGTGTGTTTGAATTATCTCATAATAAAAATAACTATTATTTTAAAAATTATACCAGACTTTAATGGGAAGAAAAGGCAAAGAGGAGCTATCCACAGGGACACATTTGATATAAGGTGAACAACCCCTGCTATATAATTCAGATTGTTTTAATTTCTAAAAAATAAAATTAATTGCGGGGTAAATATTCTAACAATTAAGGCAAATAGCCACTTATTGAGTTGAAAAGTATTTGTTAAATGTCTTCTGTTTGTCCAGCTCTACCTTAGGCAGCAGGCAAGTTAAAAAACATCAGGCAAGAGTCAACAGATTCCCTGTCCTTACTGACATACAGAATGTGTTCACAAAGGAAATAATCAGAGAACAAGGCAAAGAATTCCATTAATGTGATATTTTATGACCCCATGTACTAGAGTAAGCCATTGAGAGAAAGGGCAGTTTGGCCCTTGGAGTAATCAGGGAAGTTGGTTGGTCATTGATTGGTTTGTTTCTTTTGTTTGTTTGAATTTAACTGAAAATAGAATTTGTTTTTGAGGAAAGTGAGATTTCTATAAGCTGAGAAATCAGGAAGAAGGAGTGAAGGAAAGAGTGGTACAGCAGAGAATGAAAGCTCAGAAGCAAGTTGAACTTGACCTGAAGGGGAGACTATGTGCTTGTTGGAAACAGTGGGTTTAACCCAGGGAGCAGGAGAGTGTAGGAATAGGGGGTTAGCTAAGCAAGGTGCCTGCCATTACTATGAGAATTTTTCTTTATGACAGTTGAAGGGGAATTCTTCAAGAGTGACTCCTGATAGTTGATTCTGAGAAGGCTGTTACTAGGAAGTAGCTTTGGTTTGAATCTTCAAAGAGGAGAACCAGAAATTTTATTCTCTTATCAGCAGAGATAAGAAGCTATACCTTGAAGCTATACCTTGAACCATCAGGTGAAGTAGAAGATATTTGGATGGATTTTCAACATGACAGAGTCTCCTTTGGAGCAAATACGTATGTAACTAAACAAATTTAGTTTTAAAAACAATGATATATATTTTAGGAGAGAAAAAGCAACTAGCTGTGAAACCTCTCACCACATCTTTTCTGGAGCTCACAGAGAGAGCCCTAGGGCTGTCTTTACAACTACCCAACAAGCTCTTGAAAAAGAGCTTTTTCTGTGATTTAATAACACCATTTATAGGAAACAAAGCTTAACTTTTAAAATACTTGCTAAGAGGATGGAGGCAGAAGGATAAGGCAGTAGTCAGTGAACAATTCATTATCTTTGTGAAAACAAACATGTAAATAATCATTTAATTTCATGGATGTGGAGTGGGCAGGGGAGAAAGTAAATCCTTTTCAGAAGCTGGTGGCTGTAAAAACCCTCTCACTCTACCCTGTGGTCTCACTGACACAATGCTGCTAGAATGAAAATATTCTACCAATTCTAATAGACTGAAAATAAAAATAAACAGCTTAATTGCATGGTGGGTGTCTTTGAATGGCTTTCTGAATTGTAAAGGGCCCATCATATGTCTCTATTATTTCCACACTCTACAAGACTTCCTCCCTTGAAGTACCCAGTGGAGTGAGATGGATGCAACAAAGAGCCAGGAAGCATCATGTTTCGAACCCTAATATCTTTGTTCATTTCATCCCTGAGCAGGACAGTGGAATGATCAGCATTGTGGCAACAAAGTCGCCATATTTCTAGTCAAATGTCATGCCTAGCTCAAAACTTGCATTTCAAATCAGGAGATTAAGAAATGTTGGTTGAAAAATATTCAATTAATCTTCTTTGGTTAACCAAGATGGGGAGTTTTAAGTTTCTGGATATGTTGTAAACTTTCAGTAGACAGAACCATATCTATCCAACTTGGTGGTATTCCATTCAAAGGGAAGACTAAGTAAAAGCTTTATGAAAACAGTGAAAATACAGTGTCATGTTCCTGAAATGAAATCATTCTGAAAATTCCTCTTCCCTAAAAGTCAACTGGTGGACTTTGTGATTCAATCAGGCAATGCCTTTTTGAACTGTTTTGGTGTTGAAGCTATGGATGGGAGAGAGAGAGAGAAGGAGAAAGGGAGAGAGAGAAGGAGAAGAGGCAGAAGGGAGGGGGAGGAGGAGAAGAAAAAGGAGAAGGAAAAGAAAAAAGAGAGCAAAGGATAAAGCGAAAGAAAGGAATTAAAAGATGGAAGGAAAGAAAGAATGAAGGAAAAAATGAAGTCTAGAACTTTTACAATTAAACAAATATGACTTTCAGAAGCTTTCAGGAGCTTATGGATATATTTGAATAAATTGATAATTGGAATTCCTCTTTGGAAACCATCATTTTATTTCTCATAAAAGAAAAACAGTCTTATCACATTGTATGCTGTCGTATAATAACAAAAATCTGTTATCCACCATGTTCATCAGTCTTTTTTTTTAAACATCTAATGTCTTTTTAAAAATTATATATTTATTTTTATCTTTGGCTGCGTCGGGTCTTACTTGCAGCACGCAGGATCTTCGTTGAGGCATGTGGGATCTTTCGCTGTGGTGCACGGGCTTCTCTCTAGCTGTGGCATGCAGGTTTTCGCTCTCTAGTTGTGGCGTGCAGGCTCCAGAGCATGTGGGCTCTGTAGTTTGCGACACGCAGGCTCTCTAGCTGAGGCACAGGAGCTCAGTAGTTGTGGCGCGTGGGCTTAGTTGCCGCGCGGCACGTGGGATCTTAGTTCTCAGGGATCGACCTGGGACCCCTGCATTGGAAGGTGAATTCTTTACCACTGGACCACCAGGGAAGTCCCCTGTTCATCAGTCTTAATTGTGAATTACGTTCTTTATCTAAAACTCAATCTAGTCTGGTCTTTTGAAGGGAGGCAGTGTAACCACATGGGGGTATACATGGAATTCTTGCCCTGTGT
The DNA here is from genome assembly GCF_005190385.1 of Monodon monoceros. NCBI lineage: Eukaryota > Metazoa > Chordata > Mammalia > Artiodactyla > Monodontidae > Monodon > Monodon monoceros. The sequence continues at coordinate 38,971,489 of NW_021703775.1, read as the reverse complement.
GCTGCAAAGGAAAACAAGTGGATCTACTGAGCAGGAAGGCCAAGGAGAGATGCAGGTGGAGGGACGTTCTCTCCTGGATTTCTGACAACTCTCCCTTTCCTCTTCCCTGAAGTCCCTTGAGTTCTAAGAGATACCTTTGTAGTTTTTCTTTTGTGTTATCCCAGGTGCAAAAGGTGTGACTAATCCTATTTCCCAGTTCATGGCACTCTCTTACAAGCTGATGTCAGGCCCAGACTCATTTTATGAATGTATTTGTGTATGTAAGAATGTACGCAAAGCACATATTCATTTTATTCTTATTCTCTATTCCCCTTCTCCTTACTCCCATAACAACCACTGTTGTATAATTAGTACATACTTGAAGTTAAATTTAACATCGTAAAATATATGGCATTATTCTTTTCTGTGTGTATTTTTTGGTTTACATGAGTAGCATTGCGTTATAGCCTTAATTTTATATATAATTTTCTTTTGTCTCTGTGCTTTAAAGATCCATGCATGTTCCTATGTGTGTATCTGTCCTCTGGTTCCTTCTAACTGCTACATAGAGTACTTCTCTGTTAACTTTGGCCTATGTTGTTAGAAATAAGATTATCCCTTGCATATTTAGAATAAGTTTCTGTCCATCTCTGCACTAAAAAATTTAGAGTGTTACAAGCTCTAAAGTGCTATAGGAAAGCATCGCTTAGAGGAGGAAGGTGGAAGTGTATTTATGTTGGAGTGTAAGCATGTGTGGAAGCCTCGCAGCCCCAGAACTTGGCCCTGTTCTTAGAGCATCTTCTATCCATTCTCGACCTGTCCTGCTTCAAGAGTTCCAGGGGACCTGCTGTGAGGCCTAGAGCTACTTTGGAGTGCTGGCTTCAGGATTAAGCCAATTCTTATGCAACTGACTCAGTTCCTAATGGCCATTTCTTTTAAAAATTTTCTTTTGTGTGTGTGGGGGGGTGTGGGTCTTGGGATGGGGGTGAGTTTGAGGTTTAAAGTTTAAACTAGAAATAAGATGACATGGTCTGCTTGCTGTCTGTTTAGATAGGCTTTAAGACCAATTGGATTTACGTGGAGGCCAGGCCAGAGAGTGGTAATTGATGACTTGTGTGCAGACAAGCGTTTATCCAGGTTGAATTGTCCAAATTGGTTTGTTAAAGCTCCAGGTTACATTCTTACACAAGAAAAACGTTCAGTAAACATGAGACAAGTTTAGGAAAACTTAATAAAAAGAAACCTGTCTTACACTCAAAAAAAAAAAAAATGCAGAGTTCCATAGTGTAAATCTACTACATTTTGCATGTCTACCTCCTTGGTATATAACTAGTCTTCCATTTTATACTACCACACATAAATCCCACAGTAACCATCACAGAACATGTCCCAATATGGAATTTTACTGTGCTGTATTACTGGATCGTAGGTGTGAATACTTTATACAAAGTACTGCTAAAGGACTCACCGGAAAATTAGAATAGCTTCAGTATCATCAAGAGTAGACAATGCCTTCTTGTCTCCAACTCCACTAATATTTGGCATTACATAGCTCTAACTTTTGTAAATCTCATGGGTATTAAATGATATCATATTCCTTTTTGACTTTCACTTTTCTTTCTTTTTTTTCTTTTTTGGTACGCGGGCCTCTCACTGTTGTGGCCTCTCCCATTGCGGACGGAGCACAGGCTCCGGACACGCAGGTTCAGCGGCTATGGCTCACGGGTCCAGCCGCTCCGCGGCATGCGGGATCTTCCCGGACCAGGGCACGAACCTGTGTCCCCTGCATCAGCAGGCGGACTCCCAACCACTGCGCCACCAGGGAAGCCCTTGACTTTCACTTTTCTAATTACACACAAATCAATTTGAACATCTTATCCTTTGGTTGCTACCATTCACTTTCATTATCCCTTCCAAAAATTGTATGTTCATATTCATTCCTTTTTTTCACAATTGGGTCATTTCTCTGTATCATTAATTTGCATAAATTCCTTACACAGTTAAGATAATCGTTTCCTTACCTTTAAACTATTATTTCACTATGTAGTGTGTTTTAATGAGCAGATATTTATAATATTGATGTAACTAAATTTAGTTGTTGTTATGTTGCAAGTTGTTGAAAGTTGTTAGAACAACCTTCAGGAAATACATTATTTTGTTGTGTAACAGTTGTTTCAGACAATAGAGAAAGAGAAAGCCAAAATAATTCGGGATTATAGAAACCTTAATTTAAATAATCAAGTAAGATTATTACAAAAAAGTATAGTTCCACTTGTACACATAGATTAGAAATTACTAAATGCAATATTAGTTAACTTTACCTAGTATGTAGTAAAAATAAAATGATCAATGGTTTATTAAAGGAAGTCAAGGATAGTTCAGTATAAGATAATTTATAATTTGTATATCAAAGGAGAAATATCACAGGATTTTAAAATTAAAAAAACCTACAGAAAACACGTATTTAAAGGAAAGGTTTAAGTGAATTCACTTTAAGATTAGGAAGGAATAAAATACTCCCAGTATCTATTGTATAATATAATACTGTAGGTTTTTAGAAACTCCATAAAGCCATAAAAGGACTATGAGGTGTAAGGTTAGAAGAAAAAAGGCAACATTTCATTAATCTTTCTAGAAAATTAAACAAAATAAGGCATATTATTAAAAATGAGAAAATTCAGTTAGGTTGCCTGACAGGAGATGATTTCATCCCAGAACTAATAGTGTTCATTGACTATATAAGAAATCACTTGGAAGAATGACAAAAAAACCAATAAGGTTCAATTGACAATGCAAAGGAAAACTCTAAATTATTTGGATATTGACTTAGGAAGGAGAAAATTTTTAAAGCGTATTAAAGGACATAAAAGAAGAACCAATTTAAGTTCATTCCATCACCATAGGTGAGAAGGCTTAACTCTATAACGTTATTAATTCAGGTCAAATTATCTTACAATTTCAAAATAATTCTTATCAAAATATCAGCTGGATTTTTGGAGAAACTTGACAAATATTAGAAAATTAAATACAAAAATAAAAAATTAGTTCCTTAATAGTAAGTCAACATTGAAAGAGAAAAGTAAAACATGGGGACTTTCACACTAGATATTAGGACTTAAAAGCCATTGCAATATCCCCATATCCTCTCCCTCTCGCATTTTCCTCCCACCCTCCCTATCCCACCTCTCTAGGTGGTCACAAAGCACCGAGCTGTATACATATAGCTGATTCACTTTGTTATATAGCAGAAACTAACACAACACTGTAAAGCAATTATACTCCGATAAAGATGTTTAAAAAAAAAAAAAGTAGGAGAAAGAGGAAGCAGCAGAGAAATAGAGAAGCTATAGTCAGATTGTTCGAAGGACTGTGATGCTAGGAGGACAAGCAATATGGATGGATTTTTAAAACAAATGAACTGAAGTCAGAATGCATTGGTTCGACAACCCACCTGTAGACAATGCCTTAATAAAACAATAGAAATAAAAAATAAATTGCAATAAAAAATAGTTTTGTAGTCCTAAAGGAACAGACAAATATAATTATGGAACAGAATTCATTGTTCAGAGGCAGACTCATATATATATGGGGATTTGATAATTATATGAGGGCCAACACAAATCAATGAATGTAGAACAGTTGTGGAGTAGAAGGTCTTGGATATAATCCTCATCCTTTGGACTCCCGATGAATTAAAGAATATACATTAAAGGTAAAACAAAGTTATTGGGAAAAATGTAATACACTAACTTTGTCACCTGATATAGGGAAGAAACCTTAAAAATCCAAAAACTCAGACAGTAGGTTCAAAAATTGGCTCTTGTATCTTTGTAATAGTTCCCCTTTTAAACAAAACAAGCTTGAATGAGTTTCTGTTATGTTCACCGTTTTTATCCTATTATGTCTACTCTGAGGAGACAAGCATGTGTTACCTTCAAGTATATGCAGCATACTGAAGTAGAATCTGAGGATCTTTAAAAAAATGAGAATCACAAAATAAATGCAGTATCACTGGAATGATATCTTAACTCTAAAAGAGACCATAAAGAAGAGAAATCCCTCATGCAGTTGTAGACCTCATTATACACTCATGTATGAACCCGTTAGAAAGTTATTCTCATTCTTTTGTGACTACCCTTTTGTGACTTGGAGCAAAGAGTCTATAGTCAGTTTCAGGGCCTTGAACAATGCTGACCATATGACTGGGACTCTCTGTGCTTTGGGTGCGTGGATATCTGTTTCCTTCTTCAGCTTTGGGAATTTTTCAGCCATAATTTCATCAAAAATATTTCTATCGCTTTCTTTCCTATCCTCCTGGGACCCCTATGAATGTTACTACACTTGATGTCAACCTAGAAGTTCCTTAAGCTATTCTCATTTTTTTATGTGTTTTTCTTTTTGCTGTTCTGATTGGATGATTTCCATTATTCTATCTTCCAGATTGGCTTATGCGTTCTGTATCACCTAACCTGCTGTTAATTCCCTCCCTCGAAGTATTTTTCATTTCAGTTGTTGTATTCTTCAGCTCTGTTTCTTTCTTTATATTTTCTTGTTAAAATTCTTACTGTGTCCATCTATTTTTTTCTCTCAGTTCAGTTAACATTATTATTATTGCTTTGAACTCTTCATCAGGTAAATTATTTATCTCTGTTTCATTAGGGTTTTCTTCCCAGGGTTTTTTCTTGTTCTTTCATTTGAAACATTTATCTTTCTTCTCATTTTATTTAACTTTCTCTTTTTCTATGAAATTAGGTGAAGCAGTTGCCTGTCACAGTCTTGAAGGCATGTACTTGTGTGGGAGCATCCCTATTCAGTCCACGTGTGGTGGAAGAGCTGGATCTAAAGTGAGCGAGGGCCATATCTTGCACTGGGGGAATGCTGGCAATCATGGCCTTGGTATAAGAGGCTAGACCAGAGCCAGGTGCAAACCAGGGCTTCTATGCTCAAGGCCATCACAACCTTATTGGAGGTGGGGCAGGACCCCAGGAGCTGGAACAGGAGTCCTGAGGGAGATGGGTTTCTCCTGGGTGTGATGGCAGTCTCCACCTTGGTTTGGGGCACAGCCAGGACCTGAGAGCTTGGGGCTCGGTGCTGGTTTCATTTTTCTCCATGTGTGTGTGCCTTGGTTAGAGGTGGGGCTGGTGCCACACTATTGAGCTAGTTTCACTCCCTCCTGAACGTGTGCAATGATGCACGCGCTGGCAATGGCTGCCTCTGCTCTAGTCAGAGGCAGGTCCAGAGCCCAAGTCGGCTCTGTTCCCTCCAAGCACGTGCACTCTCACTGGCAGTGGCAGCCTCCACCTTAGTGGGGACCATCGCTGGAGAAAGAGGGGCTAGAGCAGGAGGGCCACATGGTGCGCTGGGGTGGTCCTGGCATCTGGTCAGAGCCCCAGGCAGTTTCCAATGTGCTGCCTCCACGCTGTGACTTGAAGCAAGTCTGTGCACACGTTCTTCAAGAGCAGGATCTCAGGTTCTAACAGGCCTCTGGTTACCCCCACTGGTTTTCAAACCAACTAAGGGGGGCTCATCTTCCTGGTGTTGGACCCTAGAGCTGGTGTGCCTAATACATGGATCAAACCCCATCCTCCCCAGGGAGGATCCCTGAGCCTGGGATATGCCCTTCCTCTTCTGTGTCCCCCACTAGGAGTACGTGTCCTGACCAGATCTCTTCTCCCTTCTACCAGATTCCGCATAAATCTTTTTTACAGCTGTCCTGCTAGTCCCCAGGTCAGTTTCAGTGAGAGCTGCTGTAGTTGCAATTTTTATGTGTTTGTGAGGGGAGGGGAGCCCAGTATCCTCCTACTCTGCCATCTTGATCTCTTTCCTCATCAGCTACTTTTTGATTCTTGCAATTCTTCAGAAAAAGAAGATTGTAATGGTGAGTCATGAGGACATCCTAAGACTGCACCCTCCTGCAGTACCTTAACTTTTTTTTTTTTTTTTGCCAGTGTGGCTTGTGGGATCTTAGCTCCCCAGCCAGGGATCAAACCCAGTGAAAGCGCTGAGTCCTAACCACTAGACCGCCAGGGAAGTCCCAATACCTTAACATTTTTATCCTTATTTTGGGTTGTTAAGCTTTATATATTAGTGACAAAATGACAAAGTTTTTTTTTTGTCGTTGTTGTTTTGTGTGTGTGTGTGTGTGTGTGTGTGTGTGTGTGTGTGTAGGCTCCAGAATGGCATCTGACTTTTTATTTGGGGACAGTAAGTCAAGTTTCTTGGGAAATGATTTCAGTTTTAGGGTGGATGCTTCCACATACAGTATTCCATATATGTTGGCTGTGGAAGTGAAAGGGTCTCTTGAGTTGACCACCTTGCATAGTTAGCAAGGTGAGGAAGAAGCACTGTGCTTCTAGAGATGCTAGATGCTAGATGCAGAACCTATATCGTCACTCAGTGTTTCTAACTTTTGAGGTTTAGTTACTTGTTCCTGTGTTGCTTTGACAACCTCCAGTGGCAAATAGTTTATGTATCCCAACTCATTCAGGTGGCTATTGTAAAAATACTCCAGATACACATAAATTTCCCCCGTGTGCAATGAAAGTTTCCTTGTTCCTGTATGTCCCTTATTCATTGATTCAAAATTTTGCTGTCAGAATATATTTAATACCCACTTAAAGCCAATATTTCACATTCTGATTTACAGAACAGTAAAAAATGAAGCTTTTATAATATCTCATAGAACTTAAAATTTGGTATGATTTTGGATTTTAATTCTTTCAACCATGGCTTGCTTTTCCAACTTTCTCCATCTTGGTTTTCTTCCCCTGGATTAAGTGTCCCTCTTAAAATATGGCACCCAGAACTGAACAGCATAGTCTGGATGTGGCTTGAGCTACAGGGAGTAGGAAAACTATTACTGGCCATAATTTAGAAAAAGAGCTTGTACAATATTAATGCAACCTATGAATGTGAATTTTTAAAGGCATCTGCCACGTACTGATGGGTCTTATTAAAGGTGTGGTCAGCTCAATCCTCCAGATCTTTTTCACATGAATTTCTGCCAAGCCAAGTTTCTCCATCCTGTACTTATACAGTTAATATTTGAACTTTTATGCAGAACATTGTATCTATCGCTACTAAATTTCATCTTATTGGAATTTACTCAGAATTCCAGCCTGTCAGAACAAGTTTGAATGTTGATTGTTATATTTAGTATCCTTTCCAGCTTTGTGCCATTCAGATTTCATAAGCTTCCTTTCTGTGTTGTCATCAAAATCATCGGTAAACAGGCTTAGCAAGGCTGGGCCAAACAGGGAGCAAGTGGTCATCCACGAGCTGAGGGAGGCTAAGATAAATTATTCGGGTCTGATTGTTACATTCAGTTAACCCACGTTCACCCAGCTTGCATTTCATCATGTACAGTACTTGTAGAGGAAATATTGTTGAATATTTTATTTAAACAAGCTGTTTTCTGCAGATTTACCTTGATTGGCCAACTTTATATTATTCTGAGAAAAAAGAAGTTTATTTGTTCATTATTGCCTACTCTGTGCCAGGCATTATTGTATGTTAGAGAAGTGCTGTAGACCGTTGTAAGGACTTGGACTTTAATTGCAATGAGAAACCATTAAAGAACTTACTAGGCATAATAACGTGATCTGAGCTTCCGGTTTAAAGCATCACTTTGATACTATGTATAGAATAGATTATAGAAGAGCAAGAATGCACATAGGGAGACCAGTTGTGGGGCTACGGAGATTAATTGAAGGAACACTTACCTCTGGACCAGAAGATACGTTCTCCTGGTTCTGCCACTGAGGGTATGAGTTTGGCAGAGACGTTCCAGCCAAATAATCTGAGTTCCATTATCTATGAAATGAAGGATTAAAGGAGCTTTGTGAAACGACCTTGACAGGATTTGCCAGCTCTAACGTTCCATACACAGGCAATTTAATCATCACTGTATGAGTTATTTACTGTCAAACCCAGAATGTTTCTTGACTCCATGACAGTGTGATCTTTCTTCAGTTTCTGAGGTATACACTGTTCCCTTATTTCAAAATTGAGACTTCCTCTGTTTTATGTGATGCTTCAAAAGTTGTGAGGACTAGATATTTGCAATAACATCTGCTAATTCTACACCTGGAACTCACTTCAAGTAGCTATGTTCTTCTTTACTAATCCCTCACTTGGATGACACCCTCCATTTGACATCATTTAATTGTTTTCTCCCTGAAGACGTTATTCCTTGTTTAGAAGGCCATAGAAGATTAAGAGTTGAAGAGTTCTGCTTTCTTGTTAGTGACTGTATAGTTGGACTTATTATATGTTTATATCATTATAGATGCATTTGCTGCCGCTACAGCCATTATTGGGGTTAGACAGGGCACAAACCAAATGGACAGATTTCAGCAAGAAGCGCTTAAAGCAAACTTCCTGCTGCACAGGTCTACCCATGGACCAGGAGCAGCCTCTCCATCTTCGGGAAGAAGGTCATCTTCTCCTGGGATGTACCATCATCACCTGCATCACCTGTGCCATCAGTAGCATATTGTCCCTGAAATCCACTAAATGTGTAGTGTATCTCTGTCACTGAGCTAAAAGATTTATGTGCATTATCTCATTTTTTAGGGCAGTTTATTCAGACATGCACTCATGCATTTGGTTACTATTTATGGTGCACCTCTGATGTACCAGATATCCAGTAAGCATTAGGATGTAGGGGTAAACCAAGCAATCGTATTTCCTGCTTCAAGTTACGTGTAGCCTAGAGAGAAAAATAAGCACTAAACAGGTGATCACGATGAAGTGGGTATTTTTTGAAAAATGCGAGGTCTTCCAGTGCTCACGGGAGATGGACCTACTAAATGACTCCAAATTTTGCTGTTTTCTGAATATACCAGGCACTCTTCTGCTTGAGGGTTATTGATTTCCTGCTCCCATTACCTAAGGCTTTCTTCTTCTAAATATCCAAGTGGCTCACTCCTACATTTTATTCACTCAAATAATACCTTAATAAGTAGGAGCCTTTTCCTGCCATTCTACTTAATGACGCAACATTGCTCCCCATTGCTTTGTCTAGTTAGCCACCTGATTTTTCTTCACAAAATTCATCAACCCCTGAAAGAATATGTAGGTCTCCCCTCAACCTACGTCTCTAATAAATAAGTTGAAGGAGAACAGGGACTTTGTTTTATTCACTGTCATTTCTGGAGTACTGAGAACAATGCTTGGCACATATATGTTCTTGGTCAATAAATGTCAGTTCAATGATTAATTGCTTGAACGAATAAATGAATGGATGAATCGTTATATGATAGTCTAGGCGAAAACCTCAAATTTGTCACGCAGTGCCCTAGATCAGACAGGGCCTAAGTAATTAAAAGAGAGAGAAGTGTGTCTGGCTCAGAAAATGGTCATTTCATATCTGTGTTGGAAGATGGTTGTATAAGTCTAGGATTCCTGCACAAAGAAAAGAAATAATCTTGAGCAATCTTATAAAACAGACAACTGAGAGGTAGAATATTTGTTACAGACAAGTGTTGAGTTGATGAATGAATGTTTGCATTTATGAGTGAATGAGTACAATTCTGGTGTGTTTCCTTATGTAAGATCTTAATGTGCAAGATTCCCATTTCCCTATGTCCTGTGAACTTGCACCCCTTCTTGGCCCAGTCAATTCCTCTTATCTTTTTCCTAGCCCTCTTTCTACATATATCTGGCCCAGATTCTGTCCTCCGGAGTTAACAGTATAGGAGACATAAAAAGAAAGATCCAAAGCCAAAGAGCAGCAAGGGTCACAGAGAGAGAATTATGGATTAAAGAGTGGAAACACAAAGAAAATCAGCTGAATGAGAATCAGTATGTGGCCTTAAGAAAGCGGCATTAGGGAAGGGGTGGGAGCCGCGAGCAGTCTCTTTTCCTAGGCACAAGCTGGCTAGAAAGCAATCCAACTTGTTGGAGAGATACTATGTCTTGAGGGCAGAAGCAGAAGTGATGCAATTAGTGCGTGAGGAAACACCGGGTTGTCAAACAGGAAGGAACATCTGGCTTTAGAAAAACACAGAAATCAACAGGTTCATCACAAAGGCTGCAGGGACACCAGCAGACCACCAAGGGTGTCCCAGCAGTCAGGAGGAGGAGAAGATAAAGGGCTAACGTTGGGGGAGAAGGTAGTTTGGGGAGTTGAGAGTATCCCCAAAAGAACAACAGAGACTGTGTGAGGTCATAGTCACCCCTCGACCCTGCCAGGCCCTGTTTTTCCCCTTCCTATTTCAAGGACCTCTGTCTATCATCATGCTTTCTGCAGGAGGTGATGTGAACTGCCCTAGGAGCTGTGTTGTCCTCAGGTACCACATAGCAACTGACTGAAAAATACTCAGACTCATTCATGGGTCCCATGAAATATAAAACAAATTCTTTTTACAAAATTATCCTCGAATTTCAGCTATTCTAGTATTTATATGTGGACAGGGCCCCAACTTGCAGCTTCATTGACCTAAGACAGCTAGAAGCAAAGGGAAATTGTACCAAAAGAGTGTTTTTCTATGTAGATTTACAAATGGGTCTGGAGAGGCAGCAGAGTAAGAAGTCTTGGCAGGTAAACATCAACATGAGGCCTTCTAAGTCCATCCCTTGTTTCTTCTTTTAAGAAATATGAGATAATGTTCAGTGAATCACCAGATGGAGAATTTGTTCAGGCAAAATGGCTTTGCAAGTTCCCTTGTAAATCGCCTCTGGCTTCTAAAAAACAGTAGCAAATGTGCCGAAGACTGAATTAGCTAGAACAGAAGTTTCACTTTTTCACTAAAGAATTATCTGGGCCTGAGCTAAAATCTGGACTTCTAGAGCTGGAAGGGATGTGAAAAGAGTCTGTCAACCAGGCCTCTGGTTTTAGTCGGAAAGACTTAAAACGCTTATGAAACTTGGAGCAGTGGAAGGCCCCCTCCATTCCCTTGACAACCTTGAATCTGTAGGAATTTAGGACCCATGGGATGTGGATGCTGAGGAAGCAACATTGACCTCCTCCGCATCATACACATTGTGAAGCCCTTGTCGTGGTTCCCAAATGGCCTGGGGATGTTGGAAGAGGATGGCCATTTAAAAATAGACAGCAAGATGTGAGACTCTTCCAGAAAGCCAGAGTTTGGAATTTTGTCTTGCTTTCCACACCTTTCAAACCTTCTAGAAAGTAAGATTCAAAGAGCCGTCAGCTGAATGGAGCAAAGGACACTGTCCAGATGGAGAGATTTATTGTGCCTCCAAGTGACCCTTCACTGTCAGACCACCATGTAGCTATGAGGTCTGCATTTTGCACAAATTAAGGATTCTGAAGAGTGTTCCGGAAAGGAATGCCTTTCTAGAGTACTACCTTGGAGGTACACCCCGACAGGGTACTCCACAGGACTCCACGAGTCGGGGTTCTGCTGAGCTGAGACCCTGCTGAGGAAAAGGCTTTACTCCTCCTGAAGCAGAGGGATAGATGAAGGCATGGGACAGGGTGGGAAAAATCTCAGCTGGCTAGTTTTAAGCCTTATCTTTCAACAGCTTGGATTAAAATCAGGGCATTGAGTCAAAATCATAGAGCAATCCTCCCCAAATCTACTGAACTTTACAGCGTTCCTTTTCTTGAAATTCACGCAATTTCAAGAGCGAGTGCAATTTAAATTCTTTTGCATTTATTGACTTTTTCTGGCTAGGGTAGGATTCAGGTATTTGGATAATTTCATAAACCATTAACTTTTTAAAGAGGAATATGAAGAAACATATGCCAATTGGGTTAGAAGCTGGGCATAGCCGTGAGATAGATATTAGTCCCCTTTAACAAAATGTGGTTTATGAGGCTTTTAATAGAGATTAAATTGGTGGAAACCAGGTTTTACCTTATTACAGATTTGAGCGTTTCTACATCTATCTCCCTAGTGTAATGCTGAACTGTTGGGCACAACGCAGAGCCTTTAAATCTGCAGAGATCACCAAGTTCCATTTTAGAAACCAGAAAGGACATATTTCTATATAAAAATCAAAATAATCAGTGATGAGTTATTTTCCTCTATACAGACCCCTCCTGCTGTCTGTTTCTACTAATGGCCCTAAGGACCCTGGTGCCTAGCTTGGGATCTCTTTGATCTTTATACCCAATTCCCAATCTAGATGTTCTTCACGTGCCAAAATTCTACCCATTCAATGAATATTACTGAGTTACTATCACTGCTAAAAAACTCTTTTTGGATGGTGATACATACTATGGGGAAAAACAAACCAGATCAAGGGGAAGAAGAATTCCAGGATTAGAGGGAGGTGAAGTTTAGAAGAGTGGTCAGAAGACCTCTCTGAGGAGGTGAGACGAGAATTAAATGAAAACAAAACAGAAAGAAAAGTGGGCAGAAATCAGTGCATTCGTGAATAGAGAGGGGCCTGGTGGCTGGAGGGAAATGAGGGAAAGAATGGTGGGGGACAAGGTCAGAGAGGCAGGCAGGGCCGGACATGTAGGGTTGGATTTTCAGTTAAGTGAAGTCAGTGGAGAGTTGTGAAAGTGGGAGTGATGAGCATGACAAAGTGTCCATCCTCATGGAGCTTATGCTCTAGCGGGAGAAGAGACATGAGTAATGAGTAAACCAGATGTGAGCTGGTTCCGGATTGAAAAGATCACACCAAATTGATATTTAACAAAATCGTGATTTTATGGAGCCACAAACTGCTGAGTTTTACCCCAGTCTGTAGAGGGACATTATCCACCTTGAACTTTCATCTACATGAGGGTAATACATCAGCTTTTCATCACTTTGCAGCCTGGATTCAATGCTCAGGATGGTACACATATTTTCTAACCTACCTTTGGAAAGAAAACAAGATTTGGTGTCTTAAGGAACCTCATTAAATCATTATATAGAACTAATTCTAAGAGGACTAACTCTTCCCAAAGAAATGCTTTATGTATGTATGCTTCTTGCCAACACTGGATCTTAAGACTGATGAAGTTATGACTTAGGTTATCCAATGAGAGATACTGATGATATTCTGTCTAAAAGATGAGGTGTGTGTGTGCGTGCGTGCGCGCGCACAGGCATGTTTGCATTCATTTACAAACATGCCATCATGTTTGTAAATGAATTAATGAAGGAGGACAAAGGAAGAAATGATCTTATGCTGCTGTTTCTGAATTTCAATTTTTTTTTCCTCTTTCTGTTGGTTCACTTAATATAATTAACGTAAAGGTCTGGATGAGGTAGCCCCTCCTTTGTCTGCCTCATGTGTCATGAACTACCCAGTGGTGATCAAGGAAGGTGAAGGCCCCCGTCTTCCCACTCTGGACCCCTCAGACCTCTTACAGAAGAGAGGATGGCACTAGCCTGCTGGCTAATTTCTAATATCAGTCTGGAACCTTCCACATTCTTTGAACCTATTTCCTAATACCTAGAAAATGAGGTGAAAATCAGCCCTGGATAAAGCAAAAGCAGATTTCAATTCCCATTACTCTCCAAACCACAGAGGAGGAGCTGGGTCAGACCACTTGGCCTGTGGCTGCTGCTTCTGGATAAAAGCTTCAAAGGGCTACCCTGTGTGCCCATGGTTCCCCAAAGGCCTTGCTGCCCTGATGACGTTTACACACAAGCAATGGCAGGACCCTGAGACAGGGTTTGTGGGATGGAGCTGAACAGGGAGGGGCAGCAAAGGGTAGAGACAATTTCTGCAAAGGAACCAGCCCCTTTACCTATGACTTTTTTCAGCTTCATACTTTCCTTCCGTTCATTTAAACCACTGTTCAGCTGAGAAGAATCAAAGGACCAAAAGATTCCTTTAAACAAAGGAAACCAAAGGGGTGGAGCTTGGAGGTGCTGTGATAAAGGCCATCATTCAAAGGAGAAGTGATGGGAGTAATTGGAATTCCAGTACCTTGCTTTGGTTTGAAAATACTTATGTGGCTTTTAAAAAATTTTTTGTGGGTGGTGGAAGTGGAGGCTGAATGAGGAAGAAGAAGGCAAGTACCCACTTTGTCCGAAGCCCAGGGATTTAAAGGTCCTGAGCGATGCCAATCCTGTTCAGCTCACCTGAATGAAAGCTAAACAAAATCACACAAGGCAGAAGTCAACCTACAGCAATGAATACAGAACAAAGGTACTTTGGAATATGCCATCGTAATGTTCCTGTCTACACACTTTAGTGTTCTTAAATGTGTTTTATGTTTAATGAAAGAAACAGTGACTTTCAGTGGAGGGGAAAAAAACCAGATCTTTAAAGATAATCAAGGCCTTAACTACCTACCTTAGGTAGCTGAGAAAAAGCTACTGTACTCTTTATTTTTAACACTCCAGATATGTAATTTAATGCAGGACTAATGACAGTCTCAAACATGGGGCTTTAATCAAAATTGTTCAAGCTCAGTACTGTGACAGGAACTTACAAGCCCCCAACGGTGCTGTCCATTTTCTCAGGTTCTGCAAGAAAAAAGGAAAGAAGAAAAAAACCTCTTGAACTTATGTTGCTATTGATGTGTAATATACAATAAAAAAACAGTTAAATTTCAATTACCCACAGGTAATTATAATTTTATTGTTTGTACTACAGGGATTTCTGTAATTCCCAAGACTAATAATTTTCTATAATTTTACAGGTTGTCAAATAAACTATTAAAGATTATCTTTGAAAAGGCGTCTGCAATTGTAAGGACATATCATACTGTTCATGTACTGTATTAGTAATTAGAGATCCCTGGATAGTGAAATATCTATGCTGGGAGCTCACCACCGGGTAGCACATTTCCTCACAGCCGCCTCTAATCTCCCACGAAAGCTTTCAAACTTCTCAGGTATTCTCTTCACTGCTGTAGGACGCACGTTCAAATTTTATTAATATTCCCCCAGCAATTCCAAATGGTTTGTCAAGATAAATCTCTACCTACTGGTGGGAAGAAGTTAAAATCAGAAAGATGGGCCCCACCTATCATTAAAGGAAAAATCTCAGGACAAAATGCACAATGAGAGGAGGTGGTTCGGAGAGTGGAGAGTGGAGAGTGATTGTGTGTGTGTGTGTGCGCGTGTGTGCGCGTGTGCGCGCGTGTGCCGGGTAGAATGAAAAGTTTTGGGGGCCAAGATATAGTTATTTCTACCAATAACTCATAGAGTCAGTAATATGAAGTTAGCTTAACAGCAAGGTTTTTTCTGAAATTTTCTCTCCCAAGGCCGTTTCTGTCATAACCATATATAAATTGTGCGGTGTGGACCCTGTTGCCTAAAGAGATAAACCCTGTCCTTTTTTTTTTCTTTTTAACATCTTTATTGGAGTATAATTGCTTTACAATGCTGTGTTAGTTTCTGCTGTATAAGAAAGTCAATCAGCTATATGTATACATATATCCCCATATCCCCTCCCTCTTGCATCTCCCTCCCTCCCACCCTCCCTATCCCACCCCTCTAGGTGGTCAAAAAGCACCGAGCTGATCTTCCCATGCGATGCAGCTTCTTCCCACTAGCTATCTGTTTTACATTTGGTAGTGTATATATGTCAATACTACTCTCTCACTTTGTCCCAGTTAACCCTTCCCCCTCCCCACGTCCTCAAGTACATTCTCTACATCTGCATCTTTATTCCCGTCCTGCCCTTAAGTTCATCAGAACCATTTTTTTTTTAGATTCCATATATATGTGTTAGCATATGGTATTTGTTTTTCTCTTTCTGACTTACTTCACTCTGTATGACAGACTCTAGGTCCATCCACCTCACTACAAATAACTCAATTTCGTTCCTTTTTATGGCTGAGTAATATTCCATTGTATATATGTGCCACATCTTCTTTATCCATTCATCTGTCGATGGACACTTCGGTTGCTTCCATGTCCTGGCTATTGTAAATTGTGCTGCAATGAACATTTTGGTACATGACTCTTTTTGAATTACGGTTTTCTCAGGGTATATATCCAGTAGTGGGATTGCTGGGTCATATGGTAATTCCATTTTTAGTTTTTTAAGGAACCTCCATACTGTTCTCCATAGTGGCTGTATCAGTTTACATTCCCACCAACAGTGCAGGAGGGTTCCCTTTTCTCCACACCCTCTCCAGCATTTATTGTTTGTAGATTTTTTAGTGATGGCCATTCTGACTGGTGTGAGGTGATACCTCATTTCAGTTTTGATTTGCATTTCTCTAATGATTAGTGATGTTGAGCATCCTTTCATGTGTTTGTTGGCAATCTGTATATCTTCTTTGGAGAAATGTCTGTTTAGGTCTTCTGCCCATTTTTGGACTGTTTGCAAAATATACAAGCAGCTCATACAGCTCAATATCAAAAAAACAGATTAATCCTTTGTCAGTTGCTTCGTTTGCACATATTTTCTCCCATTCTGAGGGTTGTCTTTTTGTCTTGTTTATGGTTTCCTTTGCTGTGCAAAAGCTTTTAAGTTTCATTAGGTCCCATTTGTTTATTTTTGTTTTTATTTCCATTTCTGTAGGAGGTGGGTCAAAAAGGATCTTGCTGTGATTTATGTCAAAGGGTGTTCTGCCTATGTTTTCATCTAAGAGTTTTGTAGTGTCTGGCCTTACATTTAGGTCTTTAATACTTTTTTATTTTATTTATTTATTTTTTTTGCAGTACGTGGGCCTCTCACCGTTGCGGCCTCTCCCATTGAGGAGCACAGGCTCCGGACGCACAGGCTCAGTGGCCATGGCTCACGGGCCTAGCCACTCCGCGGCATGTGGGATCTTCCCGGACCGGGGCACGAACCCGTGTCCCCTGCATCGGCAGGTGGACTCTCAACCGCTGCGCCACCAGGGAAGCTCTTTAATCCATTTTGAGTTTATTTTTGTGTGTGGTGTTAGGAAGTTTTCTAATTTCATTCTTTTACATGTAGCTGTCTAGTTTTCCCAGCACCACTTATTGAAGAGGCTGTCTTTTCTCCATTGTATATTCTTGCCTCCTTTATCAAAGATAAGGTGACTGTACGTGCGTGGGTTTATCTCTGGGCTTTCTATCCAGTTCCGTTAATCTATATTTCTGTTTTTGTGCTAGTACCATACTGTCTTGATTACTGTAGCTTTGCAGTATAGTCTGAAGTCCAAGAGCCTGATTCCTCCAGCTCTGTTTTTGTTTCTCAAGATTGCTTTGGCTATTCCAGGTCTTTTGTGTTTCCATACAAATTGTGAAATTTTTTGTTCTAGTTGTGTGAAAAATGCCATTGGTAGTTTGATAGGGATTGCATTGAATCTGTAGATTGCTTCGTATAGTATAGTCATTTTCACAGTGTTGAGTCTTCAAATCCAGAAACATGGTATATCTCTCCAACTCTGTCCTTTTTGATTGTGTATCAGTGCTCCTCTCTTAGGAAGCAGACATTTATGACAGGTCAGGGAGGTACAGATATGACTTCCTCATGGAGCCTCTCATTCTCCAAACACACCAATCTTGTCATGACTCCCTGCTTTTATGTGCACTGAACCCTCAGTCTAAATGGCTTCCTCTCCCTCTCCTGTCAAATTCCAGCTTATACTTCTAGACCAGAGGAAGTGTGCCTTCTTGATGAGCATGTTACTCACTCTTCTATTTCTATTAAATATTCTCTCTTCTGGGTTCTCAGAGGATTTTTTTTTTTAATCTTTGTAACTGGGGCAAGGGGCACCATGTCAGGTGAACCAAAATGAAACCTAGGACTAAAAAGCAACTGGAGAGGGCTTCCCTGGTGGTGCAGTGGTTGAGAGTCCGCCTGCCGATGCAGGGGACACGGGTTTGTGCCCCAGTCCAGGAAGATCCCACATGCCATGGAGCGGCTGGGCCCGTGAGCCATGGCCACTGAGCCTGCACATCTGGAGCCTGTGCTCTGCAATGGGAGAGGCCACAACAGTGAGAGGCCCGTGTACCACAAAAATAAATAAATAAAGCAACTGGAGAATGACTTTAGCTGTCTTAGGAATACAGGGAAGAGCCAGGAATGACTTTCAGGTCCAAAGCAGAAAGAAGGAGTGTGGTAAATGTGTTGGGGGAGGTAGGATACCAGAACAATAGCAGTGACTTGACAGCAAGGACAAGAAATTGAGAGATGGAGGGGATAGATGATTTATTAAGAGACAATGATAAAGGAAACAGATGCTGCATGGTCTGATTGGATTATTGTGGACAGATACTATCTTAAATAGGGTTGAAAAGCATGATGGGGTCTGTTGGCCTGTGCCAAAGCCCATCTTACCAGGCCCTATCTGGGCCTAAGAGTGCAAACATTGTGTTGTTCTGTAGATCTGTGCTTCTATCCATCTCCTCTGCTAGCCTGTGAATTCCTGAAGGGCAAACACTGTCACATTCAGCTCTATGACCTCAGCACCATGCCTAGTAGATAGTCACCTAATAAATGTTCAGTGTCCGTAGTTAGAAGACCTGAGCTCTTCTCCTTTCCCTGTCATAGTCTGTCTCTGTAACCTGTAAAATTGAAGCCTCAGGTTTCCATACTGTGTATACAGCCATTTTCCCTCTAAAAGTCTAGAGGGAGAGTAGAAAGCATTCTTTCCTGGCACCCTGAATCCTCTCCCATTTGGATACTTATTTCTTGAATTCCTATTATAGGAAAGTAAAATCTTAACTCTGTAACGAGAAATAAGTGCAAATGCAAGAAAGGACAACAACTGGTTGGCTCTTTCTCACTATGGGGTAAATGGTTGATTGGAGATCTTGGGTGAGAACCCAGGTTGGTGAGAGACTAAGAGTTTACTAGTGGTAACAAAGTATCTTGTGGGTGTGAGCAAAGGGACCTAAAGGGAGGAAGTAGGTCATAGAAGAAGAAAAAGTACCAGAAAGAAAGTCTTGGGAACTACAAAGACATGTTTTGTCATCTTTACATTTTGCCAAGTTTTCCTTGGTGAGAAGAATTGATGATAGTTTTATTTTTAGGTTTTTACCAAAATAGGACAAAGAAAGGTCAAATTAAGAAGTTAGACAATAATTATATTAACTGTATGAGATAATAAAGCTTTAAGGATTGTAAAGATGATCATATAAAAAATTCTCCAAGGCTACACTGGATAACGACAGAGTGAGGACCAAGAATGAAATCTCTTGCCTTTTATTTAGTCCAGTGCTTTTGCTACACTTGTTTGTTTCCAATCTCTGTGCCAATGCTTAAAAAGATACCCACCCTGCAACACACAAGACTTTTCACAATCAAATAATTATGTTAAAATGCAAATGAAGTAGGTAAAAAATATCAACAATACCAGTGTTTAAATGAAGACTGTATTTTTTACCAATGCATAATCTCAACAGAAATTTCATTCCAATACAACAGTTCTTACTGACCACTCCAAAGCTAGTATTTGTCCTTCTGGTATAAGCATTCTGGGAACTTAAAACTGTAGAATTATTAAATAAATAGTCTTTACTACAGCATGTCTTACTTCTCAATAAGTCATTTTGATAACAGCTTTGTGCCCTGAGCTTAAGGCAGTGTCAAGGTCAATTATTTCATCCAAGGCCCCTAATTAAGACTACTTTTTTGAGGTCAGGATAATGCATTACCTTATTTTAATAGAGAGGAGATCAAAGCTCTACCTTAAATGTTCATGAAGCAAGGCAACGCTGCTTTAACCTGGGTTATATTAACAACGGCGAAAAACTGGCTACTCATTTTAGAGCCCCACCCCCACCTCCACCCAAAAGACAGGGTTCAGCTCAATAGAAAATAAGCTTGCATTAGCAAAACCAGTTTGCCCAGAAATGCAAAAATGGGCCACTTTGGATCTTCTGAGATCCTGAGTTTCCATAGCTCCTGTGCAGTGGTTGCTGTTGCTGGTGGAGCAGAGACTGTAAATGGGAGGTGGACACCCCCAGATGTGCTTCATGGGACCCAAACACATTAAGTTTCTGCAATTTTAAAAATCAAGATATTTCCCATAAAATCTAGATTTTTGGATACTCATGGAAGGAATCAAAAGATCTAACAATGTTCAGCCCATATTCTTTTATTTTTTAACTTATTTTTCTGTCTGTTGGTTTGGTTTGTTGTTTATTTTGTTTTGTTTTTAATTTCATTGAAGTATAGTTGATTTTCAATTTTGTGTTAATTTCTGCTGTCAGCAAAGTGACTCAGTTATACATATATGTATTCTTCTTCATATTCTTTTCCATTATGGTTTATCACAGGATATTGAATATAGTTCCCTGTGCTATACAGTAGGACCTTGTTGTTTATCCATCCTATGTATAATAGTTTTCATCTGCTAATCCCAAACTCCCAATAGTTCCCTCCCCCACTTCCTCTCCCCCTTGGCAACCAAAAGTCTGTTCTCTATGTCTGTGAGTCTGTTTCTCTTTTTCAGATATGTTCATTTGTATCATATTTTAGATTCCACATATAAGTGATATATGGTATTTGTCTTTCCCTTTCTGCTTACTTAGTATGATAATCTCTAGGTCCATCCATGTTGCTGCAAATGGCATTATTCATTCTTTTTTATGGCTGAGTAATGTTCCATTGAATATACGTACCACATTTTCTTTATCCATTCATCTGTCAATGGACATTTAGGTTGCTTCCATATCTTGGCTATTGTAAATAGTGCTGCTATGAACATAGGGGAGCCCATATTCTTGAATGGCAATAATTGGCTAGAGCTGAAGAATGGCAGCCCCCTTCAGACAGGATGTGCATTTGAATTTGTCACCATCCCAACTGCTCATTGCTGCAAAGATTACAAACAAGCTGAAATATTTTGTTTGGCCTGTGTAGCATCTACATTATTACTAATATGTTTTTTTAATTGTAATGCTTTGGGGCGGGATTTAAACTCTGCACTTCCACAGGCTCAACATTCGCATTGAATGTTGAGAATTCCCATTCTATACTTGGCCAGATTCACATATCTATATCGCCAGCCTGGCATTGGTAGCAGCCCTTCCGATGTCCTGCCCCATTTTCCTGCAGCCCACAGGAATTCCCCTGATGCTGAGGTAGACGGTTTCCAGCAGACTCCCAGCTGAGATCACCTCTCAAATCAACTATGAGCACTAAGCCTTGGGCTCAGGCTGCTTTCAGGGGAAACTAACCTAAGACAATATTTAAATGTGTTCTATTGTGAGGGCATCCTGATAGTTACACACTCTGAGAACGGTTGATCAGGACTGGGGGGACTCTGGAAGCCATGCCACAGAGGGAAAAAGTGTAGTAATTGTGCAGGGAAGACTTAAAATAAGTCTGATACCTATAGTCAAATTTGGGGCAAGTGTCTTATGAAAAGAGATAAAACTAACAAGTTAAGCAGCAGAGGGCAAGATTAAGACTGGGAAGTTTGACCCAGCCAGATGTAGGTTCAATATAAGAACACACTTTTAATCTTTAGAGCACACTAGAACGGAAGGGTCTGCTTGGTGCAGACGTTCACACTTCCTTTCAGAGATTTAAAGTAACTAAATTCCCGTACTCTACACCCTTTAGACCCTTGTAATCCATGTTGTCCACACACTTTTATTTAATATCACAAACATGGGGTTATATATAGGGGAATCTTGCTGTTTATCCGGTTGTGTGGCTGTTCAGATGTTTCTCTAGAGGTTGGCGAAGGGGAAAAGAAAGAGATAAAGCTGGCATTTGGTGATGAGAGGCGTCGTTCCCCCACTATTATAGGGGTATAATTTAGCACCCCTATAAAACCTAGGAATGCCTCAAATCAAAATGCATTTTTCTCTTCACACTGAGAATCTCTTAAGCGCACAGGAACGCATAAGATCAGGTGAATTATCTATTATCTGAAAGATATTTATGATGCCTAGGGTGGGAGAGCATGATTCATATCTTCTCCTCACAGGAACTCAAACATGATAGTAAGCCAGCAGGGAGGAAATAGCTGAAATATTTGGAAGCACAAACCCTCCCTGCCAGAGGTTACTGTGAATTCAAGTGTTTTCCACTTCTGCCCTTCTTCAAAGCTACAAAGCAACTAGGTAGTCAAATTAATGAAGTATTGTAATAGGAATGGAAAGATTAGAGAGTGCCGAAGAGTGGAATACAGTTTTGTTCTTAAGAGGCACGATAGGAAAGAAGCACTTTGATGTAAGAGGCTGGTTGGAGGGGCTATTCAACTTCAGTGTCACCAAAAAAAAAGAAAAGAAAAAAATCAGAATGGATTAGCATGATTTTGTTATCATTACAGATATGATAACACATGAGAAAATAGACATTACTGGGTTATATAATTCAATAGAGAGTTTCAGGTAAACGTAAGCTGTAAGAGTAGGGCTTTATCCAGTGTACATTTTTATCAGAGCCTGCTGTGTGGATTGAATTACAGCTCCTGTAATGGCCAGCAGCCCTCCCATTTATATTTATGGATTCCAGTCCAACCAACAAAAGTAAAAATTAAACGGAAATTCATTACCAGAGAACAGAGAAGTCCTGATGGAACTCCAAAGTGATGGTGGTCAACTTTCAGGGAGGTATCAAGTCCAGTAGCTCTTAACCCAGTGTTACACAATGGAACTTTCGCACTTCCACAAGAAATTTGCTCCAAATGTCAAGATCTTTAAACTAGAGAATGAAAGTGGTAGTTCTTTGAGCGTAGATACAATAAAGTGTAAAGAACCACTCACATTATTCCCCCAGCCTCTAGGTTCTTACAATAATACAACCACTGCAACAGTTAGGAGACCTGATATCATCTTATTCTACCTCCCCAGCCTGCTCTGGTGATGTGTCTAGTAGAGGATACTGGCTTCAATCCCTGTGCTCCTGTGGGTGGGCCATAGCAACAGATGACTTTTTAAATGACATGCTGTTTTCTGTTCTCCTCCTTGTGTAAGTTGATTTCGCAGGGATTTTCTTTTGATGATACTAATTCCGCCAAAGATAATTAGGGAACAAGGAAGTCTGCTTTTGTATTCGTGCCTTTGGGATGTACAGATTTAGCATCTGACGGAAAATGAACTTCACTGAATTAGAGAAGAAACTTTATTTTTGAAAGAGCAACGAATGCCGCCTAGGATTTTGAGTCACCTGCTGAAGCAGATCTTTTTATTATGACCCTTCTGGTGAAATGAACATGCCATTATCTCTTCAGTGTTTCCTGCTCAGACACAGCCAGCCAATGAAATGGGTTGATATTTGTAAAAAGAAACTTATTTTTCAATCATCAAACTCTCCAAGCTGGTGATGGTGGTGTTGATGGGTGTCACCTTGAATTATTAACATTGAAAGGTTTCACATTTAACATATTTCCTGAAGAAAGATTAGAAAATAATAATAATTCAACAGCCCACCCTGCTTTTTTAGATGATGTCTTGTGTGAAACTTCCTGATTAGAACCAAATGTGTCTCTGGTTGTCGTAAGACATTCCATGTGGTAAGACTGACAGTTTGTTTTGAAGATTTTAGGATAGGACAAGTGGCAATAAAATATCACAAAAATGCAGTGTTTTAGTGAGGGAAGTTATCACAACCCATCCCAGCAACATCCCCACCTCTTATCTATATATATTAGATGGAAAATTCCTTAAAAATAATTACTTTGCTACTCTGGACATGTGCTGTGTTCCCATAGCTGCATGAGGAATAGAGTGAGCTATTACTACATGTTTTTAGAATTTACATTATTTTTTTAGATTACCCATTAGAGATTGGAAAATATGCTCCCTTAGCTGCTAGAGATTTTTGCTGTAAGTATTTTAAGTAAGTAGCTAAAATTTTACAGCAACACTTAACCTTCGATAGTGAATGTGACCTGTAAAATAGGAAAGAATCCATAATGTATTGGAAGGCAGTTGTTCAACACTGTACGGTTAGAGTTGGGATAACATCAATAAATTCTGCCCAACAGACCAGATATGATGATGTCTGACAAACTTGTGGATATTGCAACTCCTCTAAGTTCACATGGATAATACCAAAGAGTTCCAGCGAGGATGTGGGTCTGAGAAAGAAGTTGAAATTAATATGTAGATCGAGAGACTTCAGAGCAAAGTCAATTATCTTTGTGGTGACTAGGGTACTTCACATACACAAATTAAATATTATTAAGTAGCTGAGAATTACTTTTATACTGGAATCAATTCTGAATACTGTACTCTCACATATCTGTTATAGTGGTGGGGTATTAATAAAATTGGCCATTTTCTTGATTTTAAAGCTTATAGAGAATCCAGTTATATGGAAAAAGGCAAAGAATGTGAAGGAAAGAGAGAGGAAAATAATTGCAATTTTTAAAAACTGTTGAAGGCTATATCCTTGCATATGACAGAAAGGCACATTTTCCAAAAAAGAAAACAGTTATTGTTCCCTTTTACATAATATTTGATACTTAAAAACAATCTCATATTGTCTATAAACAAGTTTAAAACATAATAATAAAAGAAATATTTGTAAACTCATTACCTGACTTAAAAACTAAACTATTAACAATTTCGTTGTCTTTATGTAAGGGCCTTCATCTCATTCCCTAGTCTTCCCACTATCCTGCATTTTGTGTTGATTATTACCTTGCTTAAAAAATAGTCTTTATAATCCATATGCATATAATATAATCCATATGCATAAAATGCTACATTATTAACTATTTCTTGTTTTCAAGCTTTATAAAAATAGTAAAGTGTTGAATATGGTCTTTTATGACTTGATTTTATTAGTAAATATATTTTGAAGATCATCCCCTTGTAGAGTGTAGCTGTTTATTCATTTTTATTGCTGTATAATGTTCCATTGTATGCATATATCACAAGTGGTTTATTTATTATATTGATCTGCTAGGCTGCCATTACAAAATACCACAGACTGATTGGCTTAAACAACAGAAATTTATTTTCTCACAGTGCGGAAGGCTGGAAATCCAAAGGAAAGGTGCTGGCAGAGCTGGTCTCTAGTGAGACCTCTCTTCCTAGCTTACAGACTCCTGCCTTCTCTCTTTGTCCTCATGTGGCCTTTCTTCTGTGGATGTGCATTTCCCGTTATCTCTTCCTCTTCTTTTAAGGACACCAGTCCTTTTGGATTAGGGCCTCATCTGTATGACTTAAGTTAACCTTAATAACTTCCTTAAAGGCTCTATCTCCAAGCACAGTCATATTGAGGTTAGGGCTTCAATGTAGGGATTTTTTCGGGGGGTGAGGGAGACACAACTTCATCTATAATATATACTAGCCTAGGATGGGTCCCCGGGTTTTGCTCTTATAATCAGTGCTTCTATGAACATTCTTGTATACATCTCCTGAGGCTCATAAGCAGGAGTTTCTTTAAATCACATAAATAGAAGTGGAATTGCTGGCTCACAGGGCTTGCCAATGTTCAAAGTCACAAGCTGGCACCAAGTCACTTCCCAACACGGTTGCATCAAGTTCTGCTCCCACCAGAAGTGTCTGTGTATTCCCAAGGGCCCACATCCTTACAGCCAGTAGTTATTAACAATTAATTTTTACCAATGTAGTGAGGATTAATGTTATGTTATTAAGGTCTTTAATATTATTTTTTAATTACAAAGGATTTTGATCGTTTTTTCATTTGTTTACTCACATGTTGTACTTGTGAGAATTCATGTTCTACTTTTTGTTAAATTTCTACTCTTTGTTAAATTTCTACTTTATCCTATTCTCCATTTCTCTGTAGGCTTGTATCTTTTTAAAATCTATTAGTAGACATTTTATGTGCATTTTGGATACAAAATCTTTGCTGATTATATGTTGCAAGTATCTTCGTGTACTTTGCATTTTGTCATATCACTCACTTTTGATGAGCCTGAGTTTTAAATTTTAATGCCGTTTAATTCATCAATTTTCCTCTAAGTTTAGTACTCTTTGTGTCTTGTTCAAGATTCTCCCCTGGTCGCAAGATCATAAAGATATTCTCCATGTGTTGCTTTATTTCCTAAGCCCTTTATCTCAACCTCATTGTAAAAAAAAAAAAAAAGAAAAAAAGTACTTGGTTTTAGACTTTACAAAATCCTTCGCTAATGTGTGTACTAAATGTTTTAGATGAAACACATAAATTGGTGATTTGGATTATAAATTCCTTTAACCCATTTTATTAACACCTACTCCATGCAAAGGCACTGAAAGAAACATTACATAAGTTGGATATGGTCCTTGCTCTCAAGATGCTTAAAATCTAGCCCAGAAAAACAATTGCATAGGAGCATAACACTAGCACATGGTATTAGGGTTATAAGAGAAGGGCCCTGGTATCCCAGAGCTCCTTTAAAATAATTTAAAGCTAAAAGTTATTGGATTCTTACTATATGCAAGGATAATATCACTTATTCCTTTGAAAAGCTTATGAAATTGTTCCTCTACTGCTGTATTTTTAAAATGTCAAAACCAAATTGAGGCTTTGAAAGATTTTCTCAGTTGCCCTGAAGGACCCTGGCCAACAAGGTGTTCAGTGGGATTTAACCTCAAGTAGCCTGACCCTGGAGGTCTTCCACAGTTGCCCCCCTCCCTGTCCTCATTGAGTGGGCAGCTAAAGCAAGATCAGACAGAAGAGAAGAATTAACTTAGGCTGTAGCACTGGAAATTGACCTTAAAGGCTGGAGATTTCAGAAGACAGAGAAGCGGGACTCTATTATGGATAAAATCAGAGCGGTGGTAAGGTGCGTGCTCTATTTTGAAGACAGCAAGGAGTGCATGGTAACAAGTTGCCCCCTTTCAAAGAGGCTGGAAATACAGGTGCATGAGTGAAAGGAAAAGGAATATTATTCTAAAGAAACAACCATGGTCTACAGGGCCTCTGCCTCCCTTAAACCTCTCTTCTCTCAGCGCTGTATCCTGGCTCGTCACTCTGGCCTCCCTGCTGCTTGTGAACAGCCTCGGCATAGCCTTGCTTCAGGACTGTGCATTTGCTTTTCATTTTTCATGAATGCTCTCCCCCCTTGGCCTGGAATGCATCCTCTTTCCTATTATTTGAGTCGACACTTAAATGGTACTCATTGCAGAGGGCTTTCCTAACTCTCTTGTCTAAAACAACAAATCCTCTCCCTCCCTATTATTTTCTCTCAATATTCTTTCTTCATAGCACTAGCCACTACCCAAGCTTGTGTTGTATCACTATTTCCTTACTTTATCTCCACTGGGCAAGAACTTTGGACAATTTTTTATCCTTATAAAAGCCCCAATTCCTAGACTGTGCTTTGTACATAATGTGTAGTCCATAAATATTTGTGGTGTAGATGAAATTAAAGAATGAATGGTGAATGAACCATTGAGTGAATAAATGATGGGCATAGGGTACCATCAGAGGCTTGTAAGTTATCACATGAGCACTATTTTTATAAATAGTCTATGGCAGAAATGTAAAAGAGGAATAGGAGAGACAAGATGAAGGAAGCAGGGAGAACAGTTATTGAGTCTTTATAACAGCAGGGAGTGGCCTAGTGGTTCAGAGCTTCATTTCTGGCGTCAGACTATCAGGGTTTAAATCCCAGCTCTGAGACCTCCTGGCTGAGTAACCTTGGGAAAGTCACTGAGCGTTTCTGCCTTTCTCTTGGTCTATAAAATGGGGATGACTCTTGAACTGTTGGAAGGCTTAAATGAGATAATGCCTTGGTGATGACGACGATTCATAAAACATAGTGGCCTTTAGCAATAATAAGCACTGAAGCCAGGGCAGCATCAGTAGGAATTGAAGGAGGAAATAAGAAACATTGAATAGGTAGGACAGGCAGGCCTTGGGATAATATAAAAAGGAAATGCCTGAATAAGGCTCCTGTTTCTGTTCTGTCTGATTAGAGAATGGCGATAACTTTAAGTGAGATCCAGTATGCAGATTAGGGATGCAATTTTGAGTACTCAGAAGGTAGGGAATAGGAAGTAGCAGGAATCCTGAGTTTTGTTTTGCAGTGTTTTAGTCTGAGGTGTACCCTGGGATTTTCCATTGAGATGTTTAACAAAGATTTGAAATACACATGAAGGAGGGATGACAAAATTTTAAACGTTATTTTTTTCTTCTTCAAGAGGATTTACAGGACATTTTCTTAAATAGTTCCTTTCCCTTTGTATTTAAAATATGGTTTGCTTAACCTGAATATTACTATCTCTAAGCCTTATTACTGTAACAAGTATTTCACAAATTCTACTGCATTTCTTAAGAGCAAAGCTTAATAGAGCGAAATAATGATCCAGGCCCCGTTCCTAATCCCACCTTCATGGCTGTCCCCAACCTTTAACTGTATTGAGGCACTGCGAAAGGATTCTCAAGCTCCATGTGTATCTGAAGACTTGATTCAAATGTATTATAGAGCTGAATAAAATAGATGTTAAGGAACCCCCCAAGGGGATATAACCAACCCCCCAATTTGCAAACCAGAAAGCTCTTGTTTACCATCCTCAATTTTAACCACACACATTCCTGCTCAGAGGAAACAGCATGCTCAAAGCCAGTCAGAGAGCAAAAAGGGGTAGTTAGAAACCTGTAATAAATGTATGTAAGTGAGACAGAAAATTAGAAAATGGCCACCTGCCAGCAGCCACATAAATTTTGGAGGAAATGCATTTTCTACTGGGATGCTTTATCATAGGAATTGCAAATACTTATTAAAAGTATTAAAATAGTCAGAATGTGAAATGTTTCCTCCAGTGGTGAAATTTCACATTGCCACATTAGAAGATAGGATATTCTGATACAGCGTTTATTAAAATGACTTCATTTTATTAGTCTGTCATCCACAATAAATGGGAAGGTACCTTTAAAACAAGATCTCCTGAAGATAAAAGAGGTTTGGGGGAGGGGCAGTGTTTCATTGTGCGAATGTGGCTTTGACTACGCAAGTATATAAATCTTGCAACCTTTCCCAAATGACACCAGCAAGATTTTATTGTTGTTGTTTTGACATCACGTTTGTTGGATTTTGTCATTCCGTGAAAACGAAGAGTAGTATTTGCCATTAACTTCCTTTTCTCTCTCATGAAAGATACACCTGATAACTATTTGAATGGTTTGTCCTTTATGGGTTCTTAGATGCAATTACAAACATATCCAAGTGAAGATGCAAAACTGGACTCCAAATGAGCTAAAGATGGAAGGAGGTGGCCACTGTATTGCACAAGGATAATAGAGATGACAGCTAGAGCGCATCATTACTGAGTGGCACTAAGTTGAAGAGTGACAGGATGAGCTGGACAGATTACCTCCCTAAGAGGCTTGCGGTTCACTGACCTAATAAAGATCTTATGCCATCACTTGGCAAAGACAGAAAGAGCCTTTCCCCATCTTAAGACACTCTTTCGTGTGAGACAGAACAGCTTCCTGAATCCATCCCATGAAAATGCTGATGGTACTGAAGGGAATCTGGTCTAACGTAATTATGGGATGGGGTGAGGTAGAGAGAAGGAGAGGCAGGGCCTGTTGGGAAGCCATGTACATCTTGGACAGAATAATGAAGAAGCTATTAGCCTTCAGTAGGTGGGTGCAGTGGCCATATTTCTTATTGGAATGTAAGTATTCTGTTTAAAGTATTTGTTCCATATTAATTAGTCAACGGATATTTTGGGGGCATCACTGAAAAGATGGATTTCCACCTGGGTGCTGGAAATCAGAAGTGAACACAGCAATTCAGGTGCTACCTCAGAAATCTGACATTCTAGTGGGGAGGACACAGGTGCTTACAAATCAACATTATGCTATTCCACACAGTAATGAGGGCTTTGAAGGAAAAAATAAAACAGGGTCACAGGGTGAAAAGTGACTAAGGAGTCTTCTTTTAGGTCAGGGAAGGTTTGTTGAATGAGGTGACATTTGAGCAGGTGCCTAAATGCAGTGAGGGATCCATCCAGATCCTATGAGTAACTGAGGGAAGAGCATTCCTGGCAGAGGGAACAGCAAAGGCAAAGGCCCCCATGTGGGAGCTGAGTGTTGGGGTGTTGCTATGTTCTCCGTCCTCCAGCCAGGCTTCCAGAAAGGAACATTAAAGATCTGTGAGAATGTCAAAGCTAATTTGGTCATTGCTAATTTAGGTATCACTTTTGGTTTCATGTCTGGCAGTTTCAGGTTCCCTGGATCTCCTCAGAAGAGAGAGAAAAATACGAGATGGCAAAAATGCCTCTCTATTTGCAACGGCTACTAGGTCTGATAACTCTTAAGGGATGTGTTAACATCTTATGGTTAAGCGGACAGAAATTCCACTTCTGTTGAAATCCCAAGGTGACCAGGATAGATGATCTTAATGAGGTAATAAGCTGTGAGAACTTATACATTGGCCCTCTAGAAAGCTATTCATTCATCTCTTCTCTTCCTCTCTACCTCCATTCCTCTTTCAAGCATTATCTATCTACAAGTGTAATGCGATTGGCACGTGAGGTGCCCTGGGGGATACTAAGCAGTGGGAGTGTATTAGAGGAGATGCACAGGAACAGTGCATGTAAACAGTACTTGTTTGGAATTTGTGTTCCAATGTCAACAGGCTCTGTATAGCCTATAGTTTCCTAACCATATAATCATGGTGTTACGAACCTATCTCACTGGACTTTTGCAGGGGTTAAATGAGAAGATTTTAATGTGTTAATATAATGTCCAATACAAAAGAAATAATTTTATGTTAGTGCACAGACAGAATTTAAGGGTTCCTCAATTTTTATTTATTCCTGTGATATATTTGGATCAGTTTTTCAGAATCCATTCGATTTTAAATTCATTTCTTGTTTCTGCAACTTATTAAAAGACTTTACAGGTAAAAGCAGAGAATTAAGAGTAAATGGGTCCATATGTTGTAGATACCAAAATATGACACTTCCTTGGCGTTCATTTATTCCACAAATACTCATTCAGTGCCTGCTATGTATGTATCTAGGTCTGTGCTGGAGCTGAGGATCTAATAGTAAACGGTAAAGGAATTCAGGACTTCTTGAGTTTAGCAGGAAGATGACTTAGGATGGAAGGGATGTGTATAAAAATCAGGATTAGGTTTTACCTGGTGGCGCAGTGGTTGAGAGTCCGCCTGCCGATGCAGGGGACACGGGTTCGTGCCCCGTTCTGGGAAGATCCCACATACCGCGGAGCGGCTGGGCCCATGAGCCATGGCCGCTGAGCCTGCACGTCCAGAGCCTGTGCTCCACAGCAGGAGAGGCCAGAACAATGAGAGGCCCGCGTACTGCGAAAAAAAAAAAAAAGCACTGCCGAAACACTGATCATGGTGGTTTTCTTTCTGGTAGGAGAAAGGGATTGAAATACGTAATCTTTTAGCTCTCAAATGTTGACCTCACTTTTTAAAAAAAAAACTGTCTCATTTATTTACAAATGTTCTTGTTGTAGATACTGTCAATTAACTAGTCCACTATCCATCCCAACAACCGTCCTTTATATCAGCCTCTATCACCGAGGCTGGAGAAAAAGCACCTCATTCCC
Organism: Monodon monoceros; assembly: GCF_005190385.1. NCBI lineage: Eukaryota > Metazoa > Chordata > Mammalia > Artiodactyla > Monodontidae > Monodon > Monodon monoceros. The sequence goes on along the minus strand of NW_021703775.1, from coordinate 38,940,283 downwards.
AGCTTCTGCCACAACAGGGGTAGCCATGGGACTCCATTCTGGTCAGTGTGTTATAAGCAGAAATCTGCCAGCACTGTGTCTTCCACTTCCTCCCTCTTCCTGCCTGGAACACAGAGAATTCTTGGAGATGCCACAGCCATCACTAAAATGTCATTAAGTCACAGTACCAGACCCAGATGATTTGTTACTGTACCTCTTGTTCCGTGAGACTAACAACCCCCCTTGTATTTGGTTAAAACAATGTAGGTGAATTTCTGTGTAACCCTAATTAAGGCCAGTATCTGCTAGTTTCCAGCCATTCTTCTAAGGACTAAAGATCCTGCAGTTATATTTCACTGTGGGCCAATCTGTTGCCTAAATTTGTTTCTGTTTTCTAACAATAAGATATAGGAGATAATGTCATTCCACAGCCCAACAAAGTAAGGGCTTCTACCTCGACTGAGATTACCACAATGCTGAAATCCTCTGTGTTAAATGTTCCCTGTGACCAAAGCAATGATAACCTCTACCTGAATACACATGTAGGTTCTGGTGTTTCATATATCTCTTTAGACTACGTGCTCTTGACATTGCATAAAAGGATAAAGAGGAAAACAGCCCTATCGAGGAATGCCTCAGAAGGAGGATTCTACAATGCGATTCTTAGATAGCTGAGAAAAATTAAGGGACTGCAGAAAGTTTCAGCTGAAAAAGAAGTGACAATAAAGTCAAACATATTCATCAAGGTGTGTTGAATAAAAGGGATATGGTTCAGAGCAACACTTTTGAAAAGGAAGGAATAGAAGCTGTGTGTGTGTATGTGTGTGTGTGTGTGTGTGTGTGTAAGAAAGAGAGAGAATGCTTTGAGAGAACTACTGAGGCACATGCAAAAGAAAGGACAAAAAGGCAGGAAAAGAAGGGAAGAAAGAACAAAAAAAGGAAAGGTAGGAGAAAAGGGAGGATGATGGGAGAAAGAAATTAATAGGAGAGGAAAGCCAGCCAACAGAGCAAAGGAAAGGTGAGAAAACAATCCACATGTACAGGATACCCACTGTGGTAGGCAATGCTTTCCTGGACCTCTCTCATCATATCCTCACCACCACTCCAAAGAGGGAGATGCCATTATCTCTATTCTGAGTTAAGGAGGCAGCCTTAGAGAGGGGAATCAACTTGCTCGTGGTCTCATGGTGGCTAAATGACCCATATGGGATCCAAAGCCCAGGAATTCTATAGAACTCTGCACTCTTTGCAATCCCTGTAAGGACACTGACCAAGGATCTCTGAAAATGGGTTAGTTTATTAAGTGAATCTTTACTAAGCACCTACAGAATGTCCTGGAGATACACCATTGGGAGAAAAAAAAATAAATCCTCTGCTTTCTTGAGCTGAAATCTAGAAAGGGGAGACGGTTTAATAGTTATGATGATGCTAATAGCTATGGAAAAAATTAAGCCGTGTAGGGGATACAGAATGTACCCAGGTTTTGGGTGAAGATTATTCTTTATATAGGGAAATTGGGAAGAGTTCAATGATAAGTCAGAACTTGAACAGAAATCTAATATAAACAAAGGAAGTGAGCTATGAGGCCATCCTGGGAAAAAAATTCTGGGGAGGCACAACAGCAAGAGAAAAAACCCTGGGGCTTTTAACAGCTTGGGTCAACAGAGTAGCAGGAAAATAGAAACCTACCTGCACATGTATACATGTATATGTCTAACTGAATCACTTTGCTGAACACCCGAAACTAACACAACATTGTTAATCAACTATATTCCATTATAAAATAAAAATTAAAAGAAACCAAAATCACAAAAATTAGTTTCTATACACAGTTAGTTAGGATAAGGCTTCTATGATATTCCATTCTATGAAATGTCTACATTAAATTTGTTAAGGAAAAACAACTATAATAGTAATTTACACTCAACGCGTGTGGTCAGTTCAATTACAGCTAGTTAGTGGTGAAAGCATTATCAGGAAATACTATAAAATGTATAAAGTATGTAAAATGCTCCAAGAACAACTGAGTTGGAAAGAGAATGGGTCAGAGAAGTTATTACAAAAAATGTTTGCATGAGTCTTGAAGAATACCTACTAGTGAATCAGGTTCTGTTGCCTCTAGAATCAACTACAGAGAAGAAATAACAAGCAGAGTTACCCACTAGAATCTGAGGCAGAAAAAAAGCTCCTTGGTATTGGGTCAGGTCATATTTTGTGTTTTTGTTCCATTTCCTACTTAAGGGTTTCCATATTGTGATGAATCTGTGCGTGGCTGTAATGGGGGCTTCCATCTGTGATCCTGGAAGAGACAGGTCCTGGAGCATAAGCCTGGTTGGTCACTCATTGCCTTGGGAGGAAACTCAATTCAAACCCTGGGCAGAAGGACATCCATATAGCACAACAGATAATCTCCTCAAGACCAGCTGCTCTTTGTTGTTTGGACATGGAATAGGACCCAAATTACAGAATTTGGGACCAGCTCTGTCCTGGGTGCCACATACTGTTTTCCTTCCTGGCAAGAACAATTGATGTAGCCTTTTCTGTAGCAGTCGTGCCAATATGACACAATAGAGGAACGGGCCCATCGAATGTGAACCAGGGTTTTTGGTGACTACAGAAAAGCCCTTGTTGAAGTTTAACTCTTGTTCATTAGAATCAAATTCCAAGAAGCTTACCTTCTGATTTCCATGCATTTCCTGTTTCTCCCTATGCCTCTCTCTCCCAGACCCATGACTCTACCGGATACCATTTCCCAGAAGTTAGCTTCCTGAGAGGAGAAGCACATGGGATTCCTCTCTGCATCCCAACTACTTAGCAGAAAGTTGGGTACATAACAGCTACTCAGTATGTTTATGGAAGAGAATTGAAATATGTTTTGAGGGTCAAATCAGCCTGAGTTTGGTTGGTTTTGTTAAAAGATAAATGATAGACATTTCACAGGATCCCAGCTACTACTCTGTTTTGGGGAATTAAAAAAAATAGGAAAAAATGATGGGCATTTTGGGGGGGAATTCAAAGAAGAAGAAGACGTGATTCTAGGAAGAGCACGTCACAATCTACAGGGAGAGTCAAAACAGAAGCATATGAGGATGCAAATGGCAATGCTGGATTTGAGTAATGGTTCCAGCACAACAGAAGAACAACACTAGACAGGTCACCTTCTATTGCCAAGTAAATGGGAAAACAATAAGTGCTGTAGAAGTTCAGAGGAGGGAGCGATTTTTGTCTTATTATACAGTCAGAAAAAGCTACAGGGGTTGGGATGGAGGAGAGATACTTGACCTAGCTCTTGAAGGAATGGGTAAGATATCTACAGATTGAAGAGAGAGGAGAAAGTAGAATAGAATTGGCTTAAGTAAAATACAGAGGAGGGGCATCCATCTGCAGAATGTGTGCATTGGAGAACAAGACAGGGTGGTTAGAGCAGAGTGGGCATGCCCAAAGGATTAGCAAGAGAAAATGGGGAAAACCGAGGTGGGAACCATATTATCCAGGAACTCTAGGGGCAATCTGAAACATTTTTCTTAAATAAACTTTGAGGAGGCCATAGGTCTTTGTCTTGACACTGAAAGAAATTAAAACGAGAAATGGATGCATGACATTATTTCACTTGCAGCCTGATTTAGCAATGTTGTTTCTAGTTTGCCTCTGCTGCTGCTTTTCCTAATTTCCTCACTGCACAAAGAAAATAAATAAATAAGTGTACTATAGTCTTATTTATCCTTCTTTGGACATTTCTTTACCAGGCAGATGGTCAATTAAGAGCACTAAACAATGACACTGTTTTCTCTGTAAACATTTTTTTCTAATAGCGTAACAAATGTAAGCCCGTGCTGCCATCCTGCTGAATACCATCTTGACTTTCTAATTACAAAGAACTGTGTCTCGATAGTTACAATTACAGCTGTAACAATGATGCCGGGCCCTGAACAATACCGTTAGAGGCAAAGTGCTTATCTGAATATTCACAAATAAAGGCTGAAATGGTATGCCAGAGATGTAGATGGAGGTTAAACAGTTGGGAGGGAAAAAAATAAAGGTTGAAAACACTGGTTTAATGCCACAGATGTGAATTTGAATCCAATTACTCTGAAAAGAGAAAAAAAAAGAAAACTTGAAAAGGTGCTGTTTTCTTCTGTTTTCGTTATCAGTAGGTTAAGGGATGGTTCAACTTAGCATGCTAATACCTCTAATGTTGATATTTGGCTACACTCCAGTACTTTCAAAGCATACTATCTTTTAAAGTGGATTTTTGTAAGGTGCAAAGGAGTATCTCCATGTTAAAATAAAAGATGACCGTTCTTCAATCAGCTAACCCGTAAATGAAATAATATACAATTTTTGAACAGCTCGTGTATTATGTCCAGTACTATTTTAATGAAGGCTTTAAAACACAGTGATTAAGCTCCCTAGCGCTTTGAAGTCAGATGAATAGGCATCAAAAATCGTGTTCTGCCTCAGTTTCCTCATCTGTAAAATGGAAATAATAATGGCCATACCTATATAACTGTTACCACTGAGTTGTAGTGAGGTTGAAAGAGTAGATATAAAGCATGCAATATGGTGATTGCTATAGTAAGTATTTACGATAGTGCAGCACGTGTTGTTATTACTGGAAAACAGGCTTCGGAATGAGTTTTTCAAATCCTGGAATAGGGAAGCAAAGGCGAATGTCTAGTAAGAGGGCGTCTACTTCAAGGACACCAGTGTCACTCAATATCTCTGGGTGAGTCCACAGTCTTTCCATAACTCATCACCAAAAAGCATGATTACTTCATTTAATGGCATGATTGGACCAATCCAAAACTGCACTTTGCCATTAACAGCATTTAAAAATTTCAATTGGGAATTTCCTTTCCAGCTCAGGGCTGAGAGTTAACATTGGGATTTATCAATGCTAATTACGTCTTATTTTCTTTTTCTTCAAATTATTGACAATCTACTATAGTACTAAGTCACGAAGTGGCCTAAAAAACATAAACACAGTCATGTCCCCAGCCCTGGGTGGAGTAAAAAAATGTCCTTGTTTCTTAGCCTCATTGTTTGTTTCAAATAATACCCACAATAACTTATACTTAATTGTGCACTGTATACATGCCATGGCTAAGCCTGTTACGTGTAAAAACTTTAGTCCTCCCAAAAACTTTGTAAAAGAGTTAATATTTTATTCATTTTATAGACGAGTAAATCAAAGCAGACATTATGTAACTTGGTCAAAGTCAAATCATAAATAAGTGACCACAGATTTTTAACTCTCATGAGCACATTTACAATATGAGAATATATAAAGGCCCAAAAGCAAATAGACGAAGACTTAGGCTTACTACATACGTTAAAACGTCAACACTTAGTTCTAGGTTTGGATATGCTCAGTCACATTATGAGGAAGGCTTCCCCCTTACTAATCATGTCCAGTTCACATGCACACAGCTGTCACAGTGAGCTGCAGAAGTTGCCCATCTAATCACATTCTCTCTTCCGTTAAAGCTGTCACTGGCTTCCCCATTTGTATAGGATAAAGGCCAAGTCCTTTAGCTTTGGCACAACTGATCCCTGTGATCTAATCCTCACCTCACCTCTGAACATGCCTTCCTCACTTTCAAGCTGAGAATTGCAGTTCTGTGAACAGACCCTGCTGCTTCACACCTTCTTGCCTTTGTCCCTGCTTCCTGGATGCCCAGGACGAAGGACAAACATCATTTTCGTTACAGACTTGCCTTAAGCCCACCAGGTGGCACAGTGCACACCATCAACATGTGTCCCCCGTCATCACTCAACACATCTGAGTTCTGGTATTGCACAATTTATTTCCTTGTTTTTCTCCCTTTATTAGACTTTTAAACTCCTATACAATAGAAAATCTGTCTTAATGGCTGTTTTATCTCTAGCATCTAGATCCATGCAAATAAACACTCAGTGAATGTTGAGTGAATGTAAAAGATTAGAAAGAAAAGTCTTTAAAAGGATCCCAGGAGAAGAACATAGAAAACCTCACCCAGCCTTAAATAGTCAGCTGAAAAATGTAACTGAGCCACGACACTCTCCTTGTTTATCTACAATAAGCATTTGGAGTAATAACCTTTCCTTTGTCCCTTCTTTTCTCCCACTGAATTAGAGACCTGTAGATGGGCCCTCACAGTTATATGCTTTAGAATCTGATGGGATAAGGTGTGGATAGAGACCATTATCTTTGAGATATTGCCTTTTCAGAGATTTTATTAAGTTAGAGAACTCATGAACTGTCTTGCCAGGCCTTGGATTAGCAGGGCATACGGTTGTCTCTTCAGGTATGAGATTGTAAGCTCCATGAAACCAAGATCTATGTCTAATTCATCTGGGTTTGAATCTACCATGTGAACCATGCCGAACAACTGTCAAATGCACGTGTGGGTTAGGTAACCTATTATTGAGAAGAGAGAAAATAACCCGTTGGGTGGGTATGGTGTCTCAGATTCTGTTTATGCAAAGAATGATCTTGAGTCCTTACGTTTTCCAAATTCACAACAGATATAGAACTCCATGGGAAGAGAAACTAACTCTGAGGTTTTTATCCTGAATGACCGAGCATACACGGTGGTAGTTACCAAAATGGAAAGACGAGGAGAAGAATAGTTTGGGTTCAGTTCAGTTTGGCCATGTTCATTCTGAGACATTTGTTAGACATTCAAAGGGAGATACTGAGTAGACAGATGGCTATATGAATCTGGGGCTCACGGGAGACATCAAGTTTAGAGATGTCAATCAGGGTGTCAGTAACATGGCGACCTACGGACTTCGTGAAGACAGAGGAGGTGTGTAAGGCTGAGAACTGGAGCACTGAAAAAGTTTAGAGGTTGAGAGGAAGAGAAAAGTCCATCAGAGGAATCTAAGAAGTATTAATCAATAAGGTAGGAGAGAGTGATATTGAGGTAGAAAGTTCCAAGGAGGGAGTGATCAGCTGTGTCAAATGCTGCAGAATCGTCAAGTGAGATAAGGTCTGAGAATTAAATGCTGGATTGAGCAATGTGGAGAAATTCCAAAATTTAGATGACTATGGTTTACTTATTACAGAATACATAATAATTGACTTCTTTTTTTTTTGATAAGTCATCCTTCTAGCTGTTGTGCTTTTTCCTTGAGTACCACCCTTTCAGTCTGTGCAGTGAAGAGACTTCCCCATGTTTCTGGTGGGGGCTTAAACCTCAAGGAACTGAAGCAAGGATCACACATCATTAAGGAAAGGTCAGTTCCCAGGCATAAATTGTTATTTTTTCCCTCCCATTTCCATATTACAAAGGTGCCTCAGGCTTCCTGGAGTTTCTATTAAGAATTCCAAATCTCCCAGCAATGATTTTAAATACTCACTTTCCCTAAGACAGTTCTCTTTAGCTTGACTCATCCCCACAACATAGTCAGGGACCTTCAATCACGGTAGAAGTCTTTTATCACTCTGACTCTACTCCATCCTGTACACAATCTCTAGATTAACCTTTCCAGAACAATGCATTCATAATGGTAATAGCTATAATTAATCTACTCTATATTATCTTCCTTAATCTCATGCACATAATAGGCACCCAAATATTTCTCATGTGGTTTGAAATTAGGTAATTTTAAAAAGTGCATTCTTAAATCGCTTCCTTTTGATTAGTAAGATTCATTTTATTTTTGTTCTCTCTGCCTAGCTATTTTTAAATATAATGAGAGAACAGTATCTCTAGATAGTGTATGAAAGCATTTAATACTTTAATAATTCCATATAATTCGAAATGATCTTTTCCCTCCCATACTTTACAGTAAATAATAAGCACATAGATGAGAAATACGTGTTTTGTATCCAAGGAAAGAGCTATTAAGTATTACCAAAAGATGGAGAACATTTTTATCTTAAGTCAGCCACATAAATACCCATTAATTTTTTTAATGATTTTATTTGGTTGATGGAGTATTACATCTCCAAATTACATAGTTTAGATTTCCCATTACACGCTCCTTACGGATCATATGCATATTCACAAAGTTATACAGAAGATTCTACGATGGGAAGGAGCCAATTTTCATTTTCTCTGTTCTTGTTTGAAGAACCAAAACTGTTAAAGGGATAAAGCGCTCAGAAGTGCCTGTTCCAGGTTAATTGTCTCAAATTGCTCATTTAAAGCACCATTATAGTACAGCAAAACCAGTTAATCTGCTCTGAGGCTTCCTTTTTTATGACCGTAGCTACATTTGGTGAAATGGCACCTTTGGCAACCACCCAAACTGGATAAAATTGCCATTTTTCTTGGAACCTGGAAAGAATAACACACGTTTTGAAATCACTTCATATCGTGTGGCTCTAAATGGTAAGCTGAATGTTAGTCTTGCTCTGGAATTCACTCACTTTGGCATCTTCTGATCGGACCCTAAATTTCCTTTGCTTTACCGATGTGAGTCAGTGATGTGCTTTTGCGCGCAATACATAGGTAGGAGTTGGGGGGAGGGTGCGGAGGAAACTAGCAAGAGAGATCGTGGCAATATTTTTAAACATCACAACCGTATAAGAAAATGATGTGTCCCTGCACTGACACTTGTGCACAACTTTCAGCTGATGGTACCTTTATTATTGGAAACACTGTAGTTTGAGAGCCTCTTCAATGTCGACATAACTAGCAGGTGCCGCGATCATAATGGTAAAAACACTCACTTATTAATCAGCGCACATAATTCCTCTCTAATGCTGTCAATTTAAGATGGCAACCTGAATTTTTTTTTTTTTTTTTGGAGTGGGGAGGAGGGTCAACAATTTAATGAATCTCGTCTGCATTTTAATTCCAACCTAATAATATGCCTCCGGCTCTTTTCCCTCCCTCACTCTGAGAACATTTCTCTGGATCCTGCTATTAAGCACAATGGGATATTTACCTTCCTACCTCAGTTATGCATTTAGGAGGGGGAAACAGCCAGATAGCCAGACCCCCCAACCCAAGTAGAACTAATGTTAACCTGTCACCAGCCCTCACTGGCATCATCCTCAAATTCCCTCAAATTCCATTTGTTTGTATAGTCTCCTCCTTCCCTGATTCTGACACTGTAGTGCTTTGCAGGTTTCTTTTATTAAACACCACTGGGACCCAGACTCAGAAATGTGCAGTATGTTGACATAGTTAAAATAAATAAATACAACCCATTGCCAGAAATATTTAAAAATTCATCTAAATGTGCTCCTGTCAGAGATGATTTGTTTTCATCCAAACAAGGAGGACTGATGGCTTCAGGATGGACTGGGTAGAGAGACTCCATCTTCTCATTCACTCCTTCATTCATTCATGCCTTCATTCATTTCCTTATAAAAAAGCAACCTGCCACCCCTTGCTCGCTATGTCAAATGTAAACAGAATAAACTTTGTTATTAGGAGAGATGTGACTCCAAGTGTCTGAGCTGCAGAGTGACAGCCGGCTCCTCTCTGAATTTCAGGCAGCCTCTGTCACTTGCCTTGACAATGAAGGAAGTTAATATATTCATGACATTACCACACATGCATTCGCAATTCACAGCATATTGTATTGTTTACCCCTGTTCTTTTGTACTACTGCATGTAGTAATTTGCCTTCTAGCAACAGAAAAATTCCTCAACTTTAAATTTTACCCTCACTTTATTTACCCTTAATAGAAAAACCACTGCTTCCTGGCCCATCCGTGGTTGGCAAGACCACCTTTCTGCAGCATTGCAAACAGATAAATGTCAGATTTTACATTTTGATCAGATGTGTCTACAGTCATTTCCTATACATATTCCTCATCTTTTGCCTCCCACGCCTTCCTTTGGCAGTCATTGCCGCCCTTCCTGTGTATTCTTAGCACATTTGGTACTAGGTGGCCAGCTCTTATAAGGGAGAGGACAGCAGTGAGAGTGAGAGGAGAGTGGCATGGATTAGGAATCATACTCTCACAATAGGGGCAATGCTGGTGAAAATGAGGAGCGCTCGGAAACTCTGCTGTTTCACCATTTACATTCAAGGTGCCCAGGGTGCTCCTTGTTTTCATCCACAGTAACACCTCCTTTGGTTTATTCATCATTCCCACTGGACTGCACACACTTCCCCACATGCATGGATCCCTACCACTCATTTAAAACCCATCTATGGGACACTGCTCACTCAGCCTCATTGGTCTAACTTACTTATTCTGAAGGGGTGCAAACTTGTAATAATGTTGGATACTTAGACAGATGGTTTTGCTATGGTGAGTACTGGGTAGAGTGAGTTGTTATTCTCAGATACTGCACTATTGTTCTTCAGAATTTTGCTGTTGGGGACCAGAATTGAAAGGTACTCTAATGGCTTAGAGCAACTTTGTAGAGATGGTCTGGAGGAGGCAAGCAGTCTGAGTTAGCAAAACATATTAGCTGTTTCATTTTCCTCACAGTGATGAGCTGTCTGCATTCCAATGCATGTCACACAATTCCCGGGCTGAGAGAGGCCGTGAGGGTGTCACTCAGTCCAATGGCCTGCCTTTGAGTAGAATCATATTAAAAAACACCCTATGTTAAAAGTCTTCAAGACAACCTATGCCCCTAAGTCCAAATGAATGTTGAAACCCTTTCTTAAACTAGACACGATCTTGTCTGCAATTTAAAAGCATCTCCTGTTCTGTTAGAGAGAAAGCATTTGGTTGTTCTTTATATTCAAACACTTTTCACACTTGAGAATTATAATTAAGTTACATTCCCTCAAATTCTGCTGCTCTTAGAGAGCAGGCTATATAATTCAGAGTTTACTTTGGTAATCTCCTGGTTTCTTTGTACTAGTTATTTTTTGTTTGTTTATTTTTCTTTTTACTTCCAATACTCTAGGATGTGGGTCAAAAAAGATCTTGCTGTGAGTTATGTCAAAGAGTGTTCTTCCTATGTTTTCCTCTTAGAGTTTTATAGTGTCCAGTCTTACGTTAAGGTCTTTAATCCATTTTGAGTTTATTTTTGTGTATGGTGTTAGGGAGTGTTCCAATTTCATTCTTTTACATGTAGCTGTCCAGTTTTCCCAGCACTACTTATTGAAGAGCCTGTCTTTTCTCCATTGTATATCCTTGCCTCCTTTGTCATAGATTAGTTGACCATAGGTTCGTGGGTTTATCTCTGGGCTTTCTATCCTGTTCCATTGATCTACATTTCAGTTTTTGTGCCAGTACCATACTGTCTTGATTACTGTAGCTTTGTAGCATAGTCTGAAGTCAGGGAGTCTGATTTCTCCAGCTCTGCTTTTCCCTTAAGATTGCTTTGGCTATTTGGGCTCTTTTGTGTCTCCATACAGATTTTAAGATTTTTTTTTTCTAGTTCTGTAAAAAATGCCATTGGAAATTTGATAGGGATTGCATTGAATCTGTAGATTGCTGTGGGTAATATAGTCATTTTCACAATATTGATTCTTCCAGTCCAAGAACATGGTATATCTCTCCATCAGATTGTGTCATCTTTGATTTCTTTCTTGAGTGTCCTATAGTTTTCTGAGTACAGGTCTTTTACCTCCTTAGGTAGGTTTATTCCTAGGTATTTGATTCTTTTTGTTGCAGTGGTGAATGCGATTGTCTCCTTAATTTCTCTTTCTGATATTTTGTTGTTAGTGTATAGGAATGCAAGAGACTTCCGTGCATTAGTTTTGTATGCTGCAACTTTACCAAATTCATTGATTAGCTCTAGTAGTTTTCTGGTCGCATCTTTAGGATTATCTATGTATAGTATCATGTCATCTGCAAACAGTGACAGTTTTGCTTCTTCTTTTCCGATTTTTGTATTCCTTTTATTTCTTTTTCTTCTCTGATTGCTGTGGCTAGGACTTCCAAAACTATGTTGAATAATAGTGGCAAGAGTGGACATCCTTGTCTTGTTCCTGATCTTAGAGGAAATGCTTTCAGTTTTTTACCATTGAGAATGATGTTTGCTGTGGGTTTGTCATATATGGCCTTTATTATGTTGAGGTAGGTTCCCTCTATGTCCACTTTCTGGACGGTTTCTATCATTAATGGATGTTGAATTTTGTCAGAAGTTTTTTCTGCATCTATTGAGATGATCTTATGGTTTTTCTCCTTCAATTTGTTAATATGGTTTATCACATTGAATGATTTGTGTATATTGAAGAATCCTTGCATTCCTGGGATAAACCCCACTTGATCATGGTGTATGATCCTTTTAATGTGTTGTTGGCTTCTGTTTGCTAGTGTTTTGTTGAGAATTTTTGTATCTATGTTCATCAGTGATATTGGTCTGTAATTTTCTTTTTTGGTGATACCTTTGTCTGGTTTCGGTATCAGGGTGATGGTGGCCTTGTATAATGAGCTTGGGAGTATTCTTTCCTCTGCAATTTTTGGAAGAGTTTGACAAGGATAGGTGTTAGCTCTTCTCTAAATGTTTGATAGAATTCACCTGTGAAGCCATCTGGTCCTGGACTTTTGTTTGTTGGAAGATTTTTAATCACAGTTTCAATTTTATTACTTGTGCTTGGTCTGTTCATATTTTCTATTTCTTCCTGGTTCAGACTTGGAAGGTTATACCTTTCTAAGTATTTGTCTCTTTCTTCCAGGTTGTCCATTTTATTGACATAGAGTTACTTGTAGTAGTCTCTTATGATGCTTTGTATTTCTGCGGTGTCTGTTGTAACTTCTCCTTTTTCATTTCTAATTTTATTGATTTGAGTCCTCTCCCTCTTTTTCTTGATGAGTCTTGCTAAAGGTTTATCAATTTTGTTTCTCTTCTCAAAGAAACAGCTTTTAGTTTTATTGATCTTTGTTATTGTTTTCTCTGTTTCTATTTCATTTATTTCCATTCTGATCTTTATGTTTTCTTTCCTTCTACTAACTCTGGGTTTTGTTTGTTCTTCTTTCTCTACTTCCTTTAGGTGTAAGGTTAGATTGTTTATTTGAGATATTTCTTGTTTCTTGCGGTAGAAGGGTATTGCTATAAACTTCCCTCATACAGCTGCTTCTGCTGCATCCCACAGGTTTTGGATCGTCATGTTTTTGTTGTCATTTTTTGATTTCCTCTGATTTCTTCAGTGATCTCTTGGTTATTTAGTAATGTATTGTTTATCCTCCATGTGTTTGTGTTTTTTACAGTTTTTTTCCCTGTAATTGATTTCTAATCTCGTTGTGGTCAGAAAAGATGCTTGATATCATTTCAATTTTCTTACATTTACCAAGGCTTGATTTGTGCCCCAATCTATTCTGGAGAATGTTCTGTGTGCACTTGAGAAGAAAGTGTAATCTGCTGTTTTTGGATGGAATGTCCTATAAATATCAATTAAATCTATCTGGTCTATCGTGTCATTTAAAGCTTTTGTTTCCGTAATAATTTTCTGTCTGGATGATCTGTCTATTGGTGTTAAAGTCCCCCTCTATTACTGTGTTACTGTCTATTTCCTCTTTTATAGCTGTTAGCATTTGTTTTATGTATTGATGTGCACCTATGTTGGGAGCATATATATTTACAATTGTTATATCTTCTTCTTGGATTGATCCCTTAGTCATTATGTAGTGTCCTTTCTTGTCTCTTGTAGCATTCTTTTTTTTTTTTAACATCTTTATTGGAGTGTAATTGCTTTACAATGGTGTGTTAGTTTCTGCTTTATAACAAAGTGAATCAGCTATACATACACATACATCCCCACATATCCTCCCTCTTGCGTCTCCCTCCCACCCTCCCTATCCTACCCCTCTAGGTGGTCAAAAAGCACTGAGCTGACGTCCCTGTGCTATGAGGCTGCTTCCCACTAGCTATCTATTTTACATTTGGTAGTATATATAAGTACATGCCACTCTCTCACTTCGTCCTAGCTTACTCTTCCCCCTCCCCATGTCCTCAAGTCCATTCTCTACATCTGCTTCCCCTTGCCCCCCCCACCGTGTCCTCAAGTCCATTCTCTACATCTGCATCTTTAGTCCTGTCCTGCCCCCAGGTTCTTCATAACCACTTTTTAGATTCTATATATATGTGTTAGCATATGGTACTTGTTTTTCTCTTTCTGACTTACTTCACTCTGTATGACAGACTCTAGGTCCATCCACCTCACTACAAATAACTCAATTACGTTTCTTTTTATGGCTGAGTAATATTCTATTGTAAATATGTACCACATCTTCTTTATCCATTCATCTGTAGATGGACACTTAGGTTGCCTCCATGTCCTGGCTATTGTAAATAGAGCTGCAGTGAACACTGTGGTACATGACTCTTTTTGAATTATGGTTTTCTCAGGGTATATGCCCAGTAGTGAGATTGCTGGGTCATATGGTAGCTCTATTTTTAGTTTTTAAAGGAACCTCCATACTGTTGTCCATAGCCACTGTATCAATTTACATTGCCACCAACAGTGCAAGAGGATTCCCTTTTCTCCACACTGTCTCCAGCATTTATTGTTTGTAGATTTTTGATGATGGCCATTCTGACTGGTGTGAGGTGATAACCTCATTGTAGTTTTGATTTGCATTTCTCTAATGATTAGTGATGTTGAGCATTCTTTAATGTGTTTGTTGACTATCTGTATATCTTCTTTGGGGAAATGTCTAATTAGTTCTTCTGCCCATTTTTGTTAGGCTGTTTTTTTTTTTTTCACATTGAGCTGCATGAGCTGCTTGTATATTTTAGAAATTAATTGTGAGTCAGTTGCTTCATTTGCAAATATTTTCTCCCATTCTGAGAGTTAGCTTTTCATCTTGTTTATGGGTCCTTTGCTGTGCAAAAGCTTTGAAGTTTCATTAGGTCCCATTTGTTTATTTTTGTTTTTATTTCCATTTCTCTAGGAGGAGGGTAAAAAAGGATCTTGGTGTGATTTATGTCATAGAATATTCTGCCTATGTTTTCCTCTAAGAATTTTATAGTTTCTGGCCTTACATTTAGGTCTTTAATCCATTTTGAGTTTATTTTTGTGTATGGTGTTAGACAGGGTTCTAATTTCATTCTTTTATATGTAGCTGTCCAGTTTTCGAAGCACCACTTATTGAAGAGGCTGTCTTTTCTCCATTGTATATTCCTGCCTCCTTTATCAAAAATAAGGTGGCAGTATGTGCATGGGTTCATCTCTGGGCTTTCTATCCTGTTCCATTGATCTATATTTCTGTTTTTGTGCCAGTACCATACTGTTGTGATTATTGTAGGTTTGTAGTATAGTCTGAAGCCAGGGAGCCTTCCTTATTCCTCTGGCTCCTTTTTTTTTTCCTCAAGATTATTTTGGCTATTCAGGGTCTTTTGTGTTTCCATATAAATTGTGAATTTTTTGTTCTAGTTCTGTGAAAAATGCCATTGGTAGTTTGATAAGGATTGCATTCAATCTGTAGATTGCTTTCGGTAGTATAGTCGTTTTCATAATGTTCGTTCTTCCAAACCAAGAACATTGTATAGCTCTCCATCTGTTTGTGTCACCTTTTATTTCTTTCATCAGTATCTTACAGTTTTCTTCATACAGGTTTTTTATCTCCTTATGTAGGTTTATTCCAAGGCATTTTATTCTTTTTGTTGCAATGGTAAATGGGAGTGTTTCCTTAATTTCTCTTTCAGATTTTTCTTCATTAGTGTGTAGGAATGCAAGAGATTTCTGTGCATTAATTTTGTATCCTGCTACTTTACCAAATTCATTGATTAGTTCTGGTAGGTTTCTAGTAGTATCTTTAGGGTTCTCTCTATGTATAGTATTATGTCATCTGCAAACAGTGACAGCTTTACTTCTTCTTTTACGATTTGGATTCGTTTTAGTTCTTTTTCTTCTCTGACTGCTGTGGCTAAAGCTTCCAAAACTATGTTGAATAATAGTGCTGAGACTGGAAAACCTTGTCTTGTTCCTGATCTTAGCGGAAATGGTTTCAGTTTTTTGCCATTGAGAAAGATGTTGGCTGTGGGTTTGTCATATATGGCCTTTATTATGTTGAGGTAAGTTCCCTCTATGCCTACTTTGTGGAGTGTTTTTGTCATAAATGGGTGTTGAATTCTGTCAAAAGCTTTTACTGCATCTATTGAGATGACCATATGATTTTCCTCCTTCAATTTGTTAATATGGTTTCTCATTTGCATATAATTGAAGAATCCTTGCATTCCTGGGATAAACCCCACTTGATCATGGTGTATGATCCTTTTAATGTGCTGTTGGATTTTGTTTGCTAGTATTTTGTTGAGGATTTTTCCATCTATGTTCATCAGTGATATTGGCCTGTAGTTTTCTTTCTTTGTGACATCTTTTGTCTGGTTTTGGTATCAGGGTGATGGTGGCCTTGTAGAATGAGTTTGGGAGTGTTCCTCCCTCTGTTATATTTTGGAAGAGTTTGAGAAGGAGAGTTGTTAGCTCTTCTCTAAATGTTTGATAGAATTCGCCTGTGAAGCCATCTGGTCCTGAGCTTTTATCGTTGGAAGATTTTTAATCACAGTCTCAATTTCAGAGCTTGTGATTGGTTTGTTTATATTTTCTATTTCTTCCTGATTCATTCTCAGAAGACTGTGCTCTTCTAACAATTTGTCCATTTCTTCCAGGTTGTCCATTTTATTAGCATATAGCTGTTTGTAGTAATCTCTCATGATCCTTTGTATTTCTGCAATGTCGGTTGTATTTCCTTTTTCATTTCTAACTCTGTTGATTTGAGTTTTCTCCCTTTTTTTCCTGATGAATGTGGTTAATGGTTTATCAATTTTGTTTATCTTCTCAAAGAACCAGCTTTTAGTTTTATTGATCTTTGCTATTGTTTCCTTCATTTCTTTTTCATTTATTTCTGATATGATCTTTATGATTTCTTTCTTTCTGCTAACTTTGGGGTTTTTTTGTTCCTCTTTCTCGAATTGCATTAGGTGTAAGGATAGGTTATTTATTTGAGATGTTTCTTGTTTGTTGAGGTAGGATTGTATTGCTATAAACTTCCCTCTTACAACTGCTTTTGCTGCATCCCATAAGTTTTCAGTCGTCGTGTTTTCATTGTCATTTTTCTCTAGGTATTTTTTGATTTCCTCTTTGATTTCTTCAGTGATCTCTTGGTTATTAAGTAATGTGTTGTTTAGCCCCCAAATGTTTGTTTGTTGTTTTTTTTTTTTACAGATTTTGCCTGTATTTTGATATCTAGTCTCATAGCACTGTGGTTGGAAAAAGTTACTTGATACGATTTCAATTTTCTTAAATTTACCATGGCTTGATTTGTGACGCCAGGATATGGTCTGTCCTGGACAATGTTCCATGAGCACTTGAGAAGAAAGTGTATTATGTTGTTTTTGTATGGAATGTCCTATAAATATCAATTAAGTCCATCTTGTTTATTGTATCATTTAAAGCTTGAGTTTCTATATTTATTTTCATTTTGAATGATCTGTCCATTGGTGAAAGTGGGGTGTTAAAGTCCCCTACTATGATTGTGTTACTGTTGATATCCCCTTTTATGGCTGTTAGCATTTGCCTTATGTATTGAGGTGCTCCTGTGTTTGGTGCATAAATATTTACAATTGTTATATCTTCTTCTTGGATTGATCCCTTGATCATTATGTAGTGTCCTTCTTTGTCTCTTTTAATAGTCTTTATTTTAAAGTTATTTTGTCTGACATGAGAAATGCTACTCCAGCTTCGTTTTGATTTCCATTTGCATGGAATACCTTTTTCCATTCCCCCACTTTCAGTCTGAATGTGTCCCTAGGTCTGAAGTGGGTCTCTTGTAGACAGCATATATACAGGTCTTGTTTTTGTGTCCATTCAGCCAGTCTGTGTGCTTTGGTTGGAGCATTTAATCCATTTACATTTAAGGTAATTATCAACATGTATGTTCCTATTACCATTTCTTAATTGTTTTGGGTTTGTTATTGTAGGTGTTTTCCTTGTCTTCTGTTTCCTGCCTAGAGAAGTTCCTTTAGCATTTTTTATAAGCTGGTTTTTGGTGCTGAATTCTCATAGCTTCTGCTTGTCTGTAAAGGTTTTAATTTCTCCATCAAATCTGAATGAGATCGTGCTGGGTAGAGTAATCTTGGTTGTAGGTTTTTCCCTTTCATCACTTTAAATATGTCCTGCCAGTCCCTTCTGGCTTGCAGAGTTTCTGCTGAAAGATCAGCTGTTAACCTTATGGGGATTCCCTTGTGTGTTATTTGTTGTTTTTTTCCTTGCTGCTTTTTATATTTTATCCTTGTATTTAATTTTTGATAGTTTGATTAGTATGTATCTTGGCATGTTTCTCCTTGGATTTATCCTCTATGGGAGGATAAACCTCTGTGCTTCCTGGACTTGAGTAACAATTTCCTTTTCCATATTAGGGAAGTTTTCACCTATAATCTCTTCAAATATTTTCTCAGTCCCTTTCTTTTTCTCTTCTTCTTCTGGGACCCCTATAATTCGAATGTTGGTGCATTTAACATTGTCCCAGAGGTCTCTGAGACTGTCCTCTATTCTTTTCATTCTTTTTTCTGTATTCTGCTCTGTGGTAGTTATTTCCACTATTTTATCTTCCAGGTCACTTATCCGCTTTTCTGCCTCAGTTTTTCTGCTATTGAGTCCTTCTAGAGAATTTTTAATTTCATTTATTGTGTTGTTCATCATTTTTTCCTTGCTTTCTTCTAGGGTATGTTTCATTTCAGTTATTGTATTGTTCATCTCTGTTTGTTTGTTCTTTAATTCTTCTAGGTCTTTGTTTAACATTTCTTGCATCTTCTCGATCTTTGCCTCCATTCTTTTTCAAGGTCCTGGATCATCTTCACGATTATTATTCTGAATTCTTTTTCTGGAAGGTTGTCTATTTCTACTTCATTTAGTTGTTTTTCTGTGGTTTTATTTTGTTCCTTCATCTGTTACATAGGCTCCTGCCTTTTCATTTTTTCTGTCTTTCTGTGAATGTGGTTTTCTTTCCACAGGCTGCAGGATTGTAGTTCTTCTTGCTTCTGCCATCTACCCTCTGGTGGATGAGGCTATCTAAGAGGCTTGTGCAAGCTTCCTGTGTACTAGTTATTTATTGTTTCGTCTGTGTATGTTTATCCAATTAACTTGTAAGCTCATATTGGTCAGGAAGAGTCTTTTATAAATTCTTATAAGGGATAAAATAGAGGCTCTAGAGTAGTGATTCTCAGTCATGGCTGCATATTCAGATCACCTGCAAGGATACTTTAAAATACTGATGCCTGGGCTATACGTATACCTCAGAGATTGAGTTAAATGGTGTAGGGTGCAAGAGGATGTGGTAATTTATTAAAAACTGCCAGGTGATTCTAATTGAGAATCTAATCTCAATCTCTAATTCAGAGTGTGATCATGGGGAGATTGCTTAACATCACTAAGTCTTTATTTCTTTGTGTAAGAAATACGGATAAAATAGCTTTCATAACCACCTTTTTCTTGGAAGGTTAAAGAGTTTATATATATAAAAGCCTTAAGCAGGATACTGGGACCAGAGCATATTATCAATAAATGTTAGTATTAATATTAAGGTTATTATTGTTTGGCCAAAGTATCTAACATGTTATTGGAAACTTAACAGGCACTTGATAAATGCATATTAACTCATAGCTTCAGGTCATTTAGCCAATTAATCCACATGATGTGAAAAATGTTAAACAAGGTAAGTATCAGAGTAATACAAGCCAAAATATAGTTTCACCTTGCATATCAAAATGCTTGAGGAATATATGTTTTGGCACGTGAACTCGGTAATTGTACTTGTTCACACTTTCCTCATTCATAGAGAATAAATGCATTGGCTGTGGACTGGGAGGTTTATAGTGGACAAAGAAAAGGGTCATAATATTTGAAGAATATAGTCAAAATATGAAGAATTACAAAATTCTTATGGCAACCAGATGTTGCCAATCAAGGACATTACAGCATTATAAGGGTGATAAGATTATCATCAAGGTAAAGATAATAATAACTTTTCACATGCATTATATTTCATTATAATAGACTAATCCAACAAGTTATCTGAGAAATCTAGCCACCTTTACTCGAAAGATGAGTAAGCTAAGTCTAAGAAAGACAAAATGATTTGACTACAAATAGCTATGATGTAAAATATAAATTGAGATAGAATCAAACCAAAAAACTTAGAAGTAGAGAAGGAAAGAGTTACTTCTGATGTAGATGATGAATGAAAGCTTTATAGAGGTGATGATATGTAATCTATTTATGGAAACAGTGATGTGGTTTTAAAAGGCAGAAAAAAAGAATAGAGCATTTTAGAGAAAGGGAATGAATAGAATAAGCCAAACAAGGGACTTGGTTGACAGGAGCATAATGTGCATCCCAAAAGGGAATGTACGATAATATTGGAATGGAAGTCTGGGGTCAAAAGTTGAAACGTCTTGAATGATAAGCATAGCAGAGATCTCAGAGAAGCTATCCCATAGGCTGACACTACAGTAAAAATTTCTTTAGACCTGTCATAAGAGAGCTGAAAATCAAATTTTGAAAGGATCAAGCTGATAAAAAGTACCTTAAGTTAACACCACCCTCCCTCAAAATTCAATACTGTTTAAAAAAAAAAAAGACAAAATCTGTACACTAAATACAATAAAAATTTTCAGCATTCAATTAAAAATCACGAAATGTGAAGAAGCAGGAAAATGGACCCATAATCAAGAGAAAAATCAATATAAACAGTCCCAGGATTTGCAAAAATGAGGGAATTATCAGATAAGAATTTAAAACAGCTTTCTAAATGTAATTAAATATTAAAGGAAAAAAATAATGAGAAAATGTGTAAGATATAAAGATCAGTGAACTTGATGACACAGAAATAGAAAAACTAAACATAGAAGGAAACATAGTTGAAGAAAACACAAAAAGTGGAATTAATGATCTGTGGGTCATTTTAAAGTGTTCTAATATAAGTGGTATTAGAGTCACAAAAACTGGATCAAAAAATATTGAAGAAATGACAAAAAAAATTGTCCAAAATTGATGTGAACAATATAAATTCAAAGATCTAAGAAGCTCAATGAATCCCAAGAAAGATAAACACAAAGAAAATTATATCTAGACATATCTAGAAATATTTATAAACCAATTTAAAAAGAAAATTTTAAAAGCAGCTAGAATAAAAATGTACATTAAGTACTAGCAACAAAGATAAAAATAAGTGCTAAGTTTTCATCAGAAGCAATGAAAGATAGAAAGAATAAAAAATATTTTAAGTAAAGAAAGAGAAAAAAATGTCAATTCAAAACTCTATATCTAACAAAGATACCCTTTAAAAAGAAGGTTAAAAGATTTTTCAGTCAAAAAAAGTGAAAGAATTCATCACCATCGAACTTGTAGTAGAGATATGTTGAAGGAAGTTCTTCAGGCAGAAGAAAAAATAATGCCAGATAAAAATTCAAATCCTTACAAAGGAATGAGGAAGACTGGAAATGAAAATGTAAGAGTAACTATTAAAAACTTTTTCTCTAATTTATTATTTATTTAAAACATAATTTACTGTTTAATACAAAAATAATAGAGTGTTGGGAATTATAAATGCGTAGAGATAAACTTTATGACAACAACAAGACAACAGTACAAGGAGGATAGAAAAATACCGTTGTAATATTTTTTAAATTGTACTTAAGTGGGTATAATATTATTTGAATGTAAACTGTGGCAAATTAAAAATGTATATTTATATCTCATCAAACCCACTAATTAAAAAAAATGGAACAAGTGATATACTTAAAAAGCCAAAGAGAGACAAAATGTAATACTAAAAAGAGCATATTCATGTAAGCCAAAAGAAGGCAAGAGAAAAAGATAACAAAAGAACAGAACAAAGTGAAAAAAAAAAGTAGCAGAATGGTGGATTTAAATCCAATTATATCAGTAATTATACTAAATATTAATGGCTTGGCACACAAGATGGACAGATTAGATAACCAAAGCAAATTCCAACTATATGCTATGTACAAGAAATAGGCATTAACTATAAAAATTAAGATACGACAAAATTTAAAAGGTGGAAAAGGTATACCATGAATCACCACTCTAAAGGAAGCTACAGTACCTAGATTAATAGCAGACAAAATTGAGTCTAGTCAAGCAACAGTCAAGCGATAAAGAGGACTGTTTCTTAAGATAAGTGGTAAATTCATCAAGAAGATACAAGAATCCCACATGTGTATGCGGTTATAACAGAGCATCAAAATATATGAAACTAAATGTCACAGAACTACAATAAGAAATAGAGAAATTCACAATTTAATTGAAAATTTCAACACCCTGTTCTCAGTTTAATAGAAGAAGTAGACAGCAAATCTATCAACCACTATGAACTAATTAACATTTATGTAGCATGGCAACAGCAAAATATACATTCTTTTCAAATGTACATGGATTATTCATTCAAAGACACCATATATTGTGCCATAAAAGAAGAGTGAATAAAAAATTGAATCCTTTTTTAATTCTCTTATAGTCAGATAAGATATCTATACCCTTTGATATAGATAAATTTACCCAGCCATAAAAAATAATGAAATTTTGCCATTTGTAACCACATGGGTAGATCTAGAGGGTATTATCCTAAGTGAAATAGACAGTGAAAGATAAATACTACATGCTGTCACTTATATGTGGAATCTAAAAAATACAAAAGAAATAAACAAAACAAAATGAAAATAGACTCATAGATACAGAGAACAAATGGGTTATTGCCAGAAGGGAGGGTTGGGAGGGTGGGTGAAATAGGTGAAGGGGATTAAGAGGGACAAATTTTCAGTTACATAATAAATAAGTCACAGGGATATAATATACAGCATAAGGAATATGGTCAGTAATATCGTAATAGCTTTATATGGGGACAGATGGTTACCAGACTTATTGTGGTGATCATTTCATAACATATGCACATGTCAAATCATTACGTAGTATACCTGAAACTAACATAACATTGCACGTCACACACAGAAACACACAGACATACAACTTAACCAAAAAAAAACAAACAAAACAAAATCAATTGGACTTCATAAAAATTTAAACTCTGTCATTTGAAAAGCATCATTAAGAAAATCAACAAGAAAACAGTAGACTGAACAATAATATTTGTAATACATCTCTGACAAATTATTTTGTATCAAGACTATATAAAGTGATCTTTCAACTCTAAGAAGACAAGCCAACGTAAAAATGGTCAAAAGATTTGATCAGATACTTCACAAAAGAAAATGTGCAAATAGCCAATAAGCACATGAAAAATGGTCAACATCATTAGTCATCAAGGAAATGCAAGTTAAAACTGTAACTGGTTACCTCTATGCACCTGTTAAAATGGCTAAAATTAAAAAGGTCAATAATACCAATTGTTGATGAGGGTGTGGCATACTGGAAATGGAACTCTGATATTTCTGATGGTGACATAAAATGGTGCAACCACTTTGAAAAACAGTTTAATAGTTTCTTATAAAATGAAACATACACTTTGTGATCAAACAATACTTTGAAAATTGTTTGCCTAAGAGAAATGAAACATATTTCTACAAAAAAGACTTGTAATTGAATAATCACAGCAGATTTCTTCAGAATACCTTAAAACTGGAAACAGTCCAAATGTCAATCCACAGTTGAATGTATAAGCCATTTGTGGTATTTCCGTTCAAGGGAGTACTATGCAGCAATAAAAAGAAAGACTACTGATACATTCAACACTATTATGCTACATGATAGAAGCAAGAAACAAAGGATTGCATGTTGTAGAATTTCTTTTATATGAAATTCTAGGACAGGAAAAAATAATCTATAGTAACTGAAAGCAATTAGTGGGAACTGGGCCGGCTGAGTGGAGTGAGGACAGATATTGACTGCAGATAGGCATAAGGGATCTTACTGAAATGATGGGAGTGTTCTATATCTTGACTGTGATGGAGGTTACACAAATGTACACATATAGGAAAACTCTTCAAACTGTTCACATTAAAATGGGTGCATTTTATCGTATATAAATTATACATCAATTGATTAGGTCCTGTTAATTTTAAAGATTCGTAACCATCTACTAATCAGGTTTAGGAAGATATACATTCAGCCATAAGAAGCAAACAGTTTCTGGACTGATATACTTCAGGAAGCTTCTAAAAATTTCCCCAATAACTAAATAAATGAATGTGGCAGAATGATATTCTTATATTGGTAGTTTTTCAAAGTAACTAATCTATGTTGTTTTTTAGAATTTAGTTTAGAAAATTGGATGCTTTTGTGCATGTTTATGTAAGCAAAAATAGAGAAAAAGACCAAATCTGGCAAAGAAGAGAGAGGTGTATCCTGTAGATTGTAGAAAAACCAAGAAGTAAGAAATAAAGAGCCCCATGGTGCTTGGTGACCTTGGGGTAGTTGCTAACTTTTGTCTCAGTTTCCTGATATGGTGCCTGAAAAAATCTACTTTTAGATGTCAATGAGAGGCCTATGCATAAAGTGCATAACAAGTCTAGCTCAGTGCTTTATTCACAGTAGTTATTATTTTTAAAAAATCTAGGACTTCTTTTGGAAAGGAGATGGAAACAGGAGGGAAGAGAAGGAAAGATGAAGATATCAGAGAAAGTTTCAGAGAGTAAAGCATGGTGACAGATGGAGAGGAGGAAAGATTATGGAGGTTGTACCAGATGGCCTCTGCTTTTTCAGTAAAGTAGGAAGGAAGGTCATCTGTTCAGAGTGAGGACGGCATGGTTGAGAATGAGGCTTAAAAAATGTAGAAAAATGTTAGAACACTTTTTTTTTTTCCCCCAAGAGAAAAGGGATATATAGTTCAGAGAGGCATAAGATAATGAGATCATGAGGAATAAGATGCTTAAAAGTGAGGTTAGGAAATAAAAGAGTATAGCAGACCCAGTGGCAACTTTCTCATAAATTTATCTGGCAAAGCTTGGATGCTTGGGAATGAGTGAATAGCCTACAAATGGTAAAGTAACTTATTTTGGGGATATGACATAATTTAGGGCACTGTAAGGAGTGATTCTAGTGTGTTAGAAGGGATCACTTGAAAGAAACTGACATGGAGTCTTGGGGCCTGGGGAAGGCCCTTGAAGCCAGAGGTAGGGTGAAGAACTGGGATAACTGGGATTGAGTTGAGTGCACAGTGTCCATCAGAAACGTGAAAAATTGAGGCAGCTGTTTCGAATGGAACAGCTAGAAGGTAGGATGGATGTCGTGACCAAGAGGAGCTCTTAAATATGGATTACTGAAGTTGGGTCGGTCTTAAGAGAAGATGAGTCTAAAGTGGTATAAGCAGAAAGGTGCCAGAAATGCATGACTGTCAAGGCCATAAGAGTTGAAACGGTTAAGAAAATTGTACAAAAGCTATGATTTGGGACATCAATGAAGATTCTCAAATTATTGGGCTGATAATTTAGGAAGAAAAATATAATACAGTAACAGCAGTAGAGCTTCATTGAAGAAAGGTGAAAATAGGAGTTAGGTGACAGGTCCAAGGCTGTGAAGAAGCCCTTAAAAGATGCCATAAAATTTCAGAACAAAACATTTACCCAGGGCTTCCCTGGTGGCCCAGTGGTTGAGAGTCTGCCCGCCGATGCAGGGGACACGGGTTGGTGCCCCAGTCCAGGAAGATCCCACATGCCGCGGAGCGGCTGGGCCCGTGGGCCATGGCCGCTGGGCCTGTGCGTCCAGAGCCTGTGCTCCGCAACGGGAGAGGCCACAACAGTGAGAGGCCCGTGTACCGCAAACAAACAAACAAACAAACAAAATTTACCCAGAACTCAAAGAGATGTGAGTTTGAAGCATGGCTGTACCACCAACAAGCTATTAGGCTTCCCAGCTAAAAAATCAGGGACATGGACTCTGATATTACTTCCAGTTAGATCCAATAACTATGAACTCTAAGATGACACAGTTTCAGCTTACCAGAAACAAGCCATCAAGTTAGAGAGATAAGCTACATGCTCATGCAAAATGAATTAAAAAGAAAAGTCACCATACAAGATAGTGTTTGGATGTTCAGTGAGTAAGCTAGTTCTTTCTACAGATGTATCTCAGGATAAGAGCTCCATGCTAAGGTCACCACCTTTCCTTATAGAGAAATGAAGAAGCCCCATGCTCTTGGCTTGTGAACAAGACTCAGGATCATCTAATGTCTCTACCTCTAAGGCAGGTCTCCCCACTCAGCCTGGTGTTTAACTGGATGTCTTGCCCAAAGAAGCTCCAGGCCAGCACCAGCCCCTCACTCTAAGGAAGACTCACTGCAGAGATAGGAGCACAACCATGGCCATCAGCAAGCCTCACCACACACCCCTGGCAGTTTGAAGGCATTTCCAGCAAAGTGCTCTGGAATCTGCCTTTGCCTTCCACCCACCACACCCCGTGCTCAATCTCTGCCTTAAACAACCACATCCACTTACCTGCTGTCATTTATTTCCACTTCAACAATGTTATTATAATAGTTCAGGTAATTCATTATATATTTTTTAGCTTTATTGAGGTTTAATTGATATTCAAAAGCTTACACACATTTAATGTATACATCTTGATGAGTTTAAACTCATTACCTTCTGAACAGGTCTGAAGCCAAGCTCCAGGGAACCTGGAGTCCTGCTGGTACAGCATTTATTAACAGAAATCTTATGACCTACAGAGTGACCATAAATAGGACAGACCCATTTTACTTCTGATATCCTAAACAGGGCTAGCTTCTCCACTGGGCACAGCGCTAAGGTCCATCGTGATATTAGGGGTCCACAGAAATTTTCATTTCTTTTAAAATAAGAAAAAATGAATATAACAATGAATGTACTATATTATAATGACTCTAGCCTGCATTATATTCATCTTTATACCATCAGAGTTGTAAAATATAGTTTTTAGTGGGGTTTTTTTGGTTTGTTTGTTTGTTTTTTCTGGAGGAAAGGTCCCAAGCAAAAGTGCCTAGAGACCACAAAAGTCGTAACACAGCCATGGGTGTAGTCATTAACAGCTTTCTTTCTCCCTCTCAGAACTGTCTTAATTTCAATGATAGAATTATATAGCGACCCTACAAATAAGAAAGAGGAAAGGAGAACCGAGGAGGTGCTGGAGACAGAAACTCTCAAATCTCAAATAAAATACAGATGAAGGCCTGTTTCAGACCAAGAGTCATGATAATAACTTATGGTCATTTGTAAACACTCTGTGAGCTTGTCCAACTCTGAGGTCTCCCTTCCATTCTTAGAATTATTCCAAGAGAAGCCAGTTCACCATCTGAAACACCAAAAAGTAGAAATGAGAGAAGGGGCATGGAGATACTGATTCCATCCACCAGTTTGCAAAAACACTCCCCCTGGGGCCTCCTACCCCCTGATCTGTCCCCACTTACCACCTTTCTCATCTTCTCTCCTATCTCCCAGGCTGACAAGTTTTGTTAGAGTTATTTTTGAGAACATGCTGATTGGCTCTGCCACAAATTCGTGTTTTCCAACCGCTCACTGTGGCTCAGCAATCCTTCTTTTCATCTCTTGTTAACTCTGTTTACTCCTCCTCCGGTGAATGGCTTGGCATAGGGTAGAATGAGAAACAAGTCAGTCTTTCAATCACTCAGCAAGTCTTGGTTGAGGACCTACAGCAATGCCCAGGACAACACCAGTCCTGTCATAGACCTGACCTCAAATCACTCACGATGTAGTGGGGAAAACAATGCGATTCACCAGTTCTTGTTACATGCCTACTACGTGCCAAGCAGGAGGATGAACACCTAAGTATTAAAAAGATGAATTTGATGAAAAGCTCACTTTTCAAATATATATAAATGGATCACAGCCAAGCCAAATGTTGCTTCTCTTTAATTGGGGGGTGGGGAGCTGATGACGCTGAGTTCACCTCAGGGCAGACTACAGCTCTGCAAATGTAGCCCAGCCTCCGCCATCTCTTTGCTTTTCATTTGGACCTCTTCCATCTGTAGACATTTCTACATTAAAACCAAAGTGAATGCGAGCTTATTTTTAAATCATTAAAACCCTTGGCCAAAACAGCTAGCCAGAGCATGTTGTTCCTTAGTTAGGAGCTGTCAGAATCATTTAAAAACAAAGCTGAGCAAAGTGTTAAATAAACGTACAAGAAGAGCAGGAGGGGCAGTTCAAATATCGCCAGGTAACCCAAATCCGCTGTGGATCGAGGGAGAGCGCATCTGTAGACTCTTGAGAGACCGCAGTGCTGATTAGCTTTTTAATCTTACCCCAGTGAGGATGGAAAATTTGCCTGTTACTGAGAGACACAAGGAAACCATTATTTCTTTGTAAAGGCAAATATCCATTTCGGTAAGTAATTTAAAGCACATACTGCAGAGAACATGTGTGGACATTTGGCATAGAGCTGGAAGTACTAATAAAATAACTTCTCTTTAGCTGGTCTATTTTAGACTAAAAGACAGAATTAATGGTGTCTCCTTTCTGGTATTTACCATATTATGGATGTTTACAGTGGATCAACTGTTAGAAATGAAGAAATCTTATGCACATAAAATTAGGGAAGGAGGACAAGAGAAATCCATCACCATTTTCTGTCCTTCCTTGGAATTACTTCAGTATTTAACTACAGCTCTTGATGTCAGCCTGGCTAATGACTCTGTCCTTCATTATTTCGATATGCCTATAACTAAATAGCCCTGGGACTGTCTCAGTTGTACATATTTGGCTTTGACACTGTTTGCCCCTTTAGGATTTGATGATTTATCCTACAACAAATGTATTTATAGCTTTCTGAATTTTATTTTATTTATTTTTTATAGAGCAGGTTCTTATTAGTGATCTGTTTTACACATATTAGTGTATATATGTCAATCCCAATCTCCCAATTCATCCCACCCCCCACACACACTATCCCCCCCTTAGTGCCTGTACCTTTGGTCTCTACGTCTGTGTCTCTATTTCTGCCTTGCAAACCGATTCATCTGTACCACTTTTCTAGATTCCACATATATGGGTTAATATACAATATTTGTTTTTCTCTTTCTGACTTATTTTACTCTATGACAGTCTCTAGGTCCATCAACATCTCTACAAATCACCCAATTTCGTTCCTTTTTATGGCTAATATTCCATTGTATATATGTACCATATTTTCTTTATCCAGTCACCTGTCGATGGACATTTAGGTTGCTTCCATAATCTGGCTATTGTAAACATTGCGTCAATGGACACTGGGGTGCATGTGTCTTTTTGAATTATGGTTTTCTCTGGGTATATGCTCAGTAGTGGGATTGCTGGGTCATATGGTAATTCTATTTTTAGGTTTTTAAGGAACCTCCATACTGTTCTCAGTAGTGCCTGTATCAATTTACATTCCCACCAACAGTGCAAGAGGGTTCCCTTTTCTCCACACCGTCTCCAGCATTTCTTGTTTGTAGATTTTCTGCTGATGGCCATTCTGACAGCTGTGAGGTGATACCTTACTGTAGATCTGATTTGCATTTCTCTAATAATTAATGATGTTGAGCAGCTTTTCATGTGCCTCTTGGCCATCAGTATGTCTTCTCTGGAGAAATATCTAGGTCTTCTGCCCAATTTTGACTGGGTTGTTTGTTTTTTTAATATTGAACTGCATGAGTTGTTTATATATTTTGGAGATTAA
Organism: Monodon monoceros; assembly: GCF_005190385.1. Classification (NCBI taxonomy): domain Eukaryota; kingdom Metazoa; phylum Chordata; class Mammalia; order Artiodactyla; family Monodontidae; genus Monodon; species Monodon monoceros. Next base: position 38,910,844 of record NW_021703775.1, on the reverse strand, counting down.
CCCTTTGTCTGTTGATTGGTTTGCAAATATTTTCTCCCATTCTGAGGGTTGTCTTTTCATCTCGTTTACAGTTCCCTTTGCTGTGCAAAAGCTTTTAAGTTTCATTAGGTCCCATTTGTTTATTTTTGTTTTTATTTCCATTACTCTAGGAGGTGGGTCAAAGAAGATCTTGCTGTGAGTTATGTCAAAGAGTGTTTTTCCTATGTTTTCCTCTAAGAGTTTTATATTGTCTGGTCTTACATTTAGGTCTTTAATCCATTTGGAGTTTATTTCTGTGTATGGATGGTGTTAGGGAGTGTTCTAATTTCATTCTTTTACATGTAGCTGTCCAGTTTTCCCAGCACCACTTATTGAAGACACTGTCTTTTCTCCATTGTATATCCTTGCCTCCTTTGTCACAGATTAGTTGACCATAGGTGCGTGGGTTTATCTCTGGGATTTCTATCCTGTTCCATTGATCTATATTTCTGTTTTTGTGCCAGTACCATATTGTCTTGATTACTGTAGCTTTGTAGTATAGTCTGAAGTCAGGGAGTCTGATTCTCCCAGCTCTGTTTTTTTCCCTCAATATTGCTTTGGCTATTCAGGATCTTTTGTGTCTCCATATGAATTTTAAGATTTTTTTTTTCTAGTTCTGTAAAAAATACCATTGGTAATTTGACAGAGATTGCATTGAATCTGTAGATTGCTTTGGGTAGTATAGACATTTTCACAATATTGATTGTTCCAATCCAAGAACATGGTATATCTCTCCATCTGTTTCTGTCATCTTTGATTACTTTCTTAGGTGTCCTATAGTTTTCTGAGTACAGGTCTTTTACCTCCTTAGGTAGGTTTATTCCTAGGTATTTGATTCTTTTTGTTGCAATGGTGAATGGGATTTTTCCTTAATTTCACTTTCTGATCTTTCATTGTTAGTATATAGGAATGCAAGAGACTTCTGTGCATTAATTTTGTATCCTGTAGTTTTACCAAAATCATTGATTAGCTCTAGTAGTTTTCTGGTTGCATCTTTAGGATTCTCTGTGTATAGTATCATGTCATCTGCAAACAGTGACAGTTTTATTTCTTCTTTTCCTACTTGTATTCCTTTTATTTCTTTTTCTTCTCTGATTGCCATGGCTAGGACTTCCAAAGCTATGTTGAATAATAGTGACAAGTGTGGACATCCTTGTCTTGTTTCTGATCTTAGATGAAATGCTTTCAGATATTCACCATTGAGAATGATGTTTGCTGTCGGTTTGTTGTATGTGACCTTTATTATATTGAAGTAGGTTCCCTCTATGCCCACTTTCTGGAGAGTTTTGTCATAAATGGGAGTTGAATTTTGTCAGAAGTTTTTTCTACATCTATTGAGGTGATCATATGGTTTTTAATCTTCAATTTGTTAATATGGTGTATCACATTGCTTGATTTGCGTATATTGAAGAATCCTTGCGTCCCTGGGATAAATCCCACTTGATCATGGTGTATGATCCTTTTAATGTGTTGTTGGATTCTGTTTGCTAGTATTTTGTTGAGGATTTTTGCACCTATATTCATCAGTGATATTGGTCTGTAATTTTCTTTTTTGGTGATATCTTTGTCTGGTTTTGGCATCAGGGTGTTGGTGGCCTCATAGAATGAGTTTGGAAGTATTCCTCCCTCTGCAATTTTTTGGAAGAGTTTGAGAACGATGGGTGTTGGCTCTTCTCTAAATGTGTGATAGAATTGACCTGTGAAGCCATCTGGTCCTGCACTTTTGTTTGTTGGAAGATTTTAATCACAGCTTCAATTTCATTACTTGTGTTTGATCTGTTCATATTTTCTATTTCTTCCTGGCTCACACTTGGAAGTTTATACCTTTGTAAGAATTTTTCCATTTCTTCCAGGTTGTCCATTTTATTGGCATAGAGTTGCTTGTTGCTTCATCTAATACGTAGTTCTCTGCCTTTTCATTTTGTCTATTTTTCTGTGAATGTGGTTTTCGTTCCACAGCCTGCAGGATTGTAGTTCTTCTTGCTTCTGCTGTCTGCCCTCTGGTGTATGAGGCTGTCTAAGTGCCTTGTGCAAGCTTCCTGATGGGAGGGACTGGTGGTGGGTAGAGCTGGGTGTTGCTCTGGTGGGCAGAGCTCAGTAAAACTTTAATCTGCTTGTGATGGGTGGGGCTGAGTTCCCTCCTTGTTGATTGTTTGGCCTGAGGTGACCCAGCACTGGAGGTGACCAGTGCTGGTCACAGGCTCTTTGGTGGGGCTAATGGCAGACTCTGTGAGGGCTCATGCCAAGGAATACTTCCCATTACTTCTGCTGCCAGTGTCCTTGTCCCAACAGTGAGTCACAGCCACCTCGCACCTCTGCAGGGGACCCTCCAACACTAGCAGGTAGGTTTGGATCAGTCTCCTCTGGGGTCACTGCTCCTTCCCCCTGGGTCCTGATGTGCATACTACTTTTTGTGTGCCCTCCAAGAGTGGAGTCTCTGTTTCCCCCAGTCCTGTCAAAATCCTGCAATCAAATCCCGCTAGGCTTCCGTCTAATCCTCTGGGAATTCCTCCTCCCATTGCTGGACCCCCAGATTGGGAAGCCTAACGTGGGGCTCAGAATCTTCACTCCAGCTGGTGGACTTCTGTGGTATAACTTTTCTCCTGTTTGTGAGTCACCCACCCAGCAGTTATGGGATTTGATTTTCTTGTGACTGCGCACCTCTTACCATCTCATTGCGGCTTATCCTTTGTCTTTGGATGTGGGGTCTCTTGTTTGGTGAGTTCCAGTGTCTTCCTGTCGATGACTGTTCAGCAGTTAGTTGTGATTCTGGTGCTCTCGAAAGACGGAGCGAGCGTATATCCTTCTACTCTGCCATCTTTAACTAATCTGCATTTATATTTTTAAATGAATATTATTTTGTGACATGTTGGGGTTGATGACATTGAGGCACAAAAATAATTTCACTCTAGAAATCATATATCTTGGCACCTGTCCCTCATCCTGGCATCATGCTGGGCAAAGGGCTGATGCATTCGGTAGTCATATATATAGTCAGAGCAGGGGGCTGGCTGCTGTGATGGAAGAATCCTTATCTGTCCCTGTTATTACCTTCATGGAGCTTACTGTAACTTTTGGGTAGTAGATAAATATGAAAAAGACCAAATATAATATCAATTAGTGGAACTAGAGCCAGGAGTAGAAAATTTAAGAGTGTTGGACCTCGTGTGTGTGCCTAGCACCCTGACTGGTTCCTAGCAGGTGCTCAGGAAATATTTGTTAAATGAATAAATATTTTTTATATCCCATATGATTGCTCTGAGCTGTCATATATTTGCATCTCCATTGGTAAGAATGAGGCTTCAAGATTCTCAACCATTTTTCTTCCTGGAAAATTGGCTTTTTAATACATACAGTTAACAAATGAGTATCAGAATAATCTAGTCTGCTGACTCTATGTCCAGGGAGACTTCTGAGGTGGAAGATTCTCCTATGCGTTAGAGGTAGGGACTTTCAGTGAAGACTTTTTAATAGATCTTCATATGTCATTGCTGTGCAGAGACCCTGTCCCTCTTTAAATCTTTGGTGTCCTTCAGGGACTCTTCATATTAGCTTTCAAATCACCAAATATCATTTCACAAATAATTCCTTTTCTCTCATTTGTGACTATTTCAATGCATTGTCTTCTGGATAAAGCTAAATAGTTCCGCACTTTCCTTGGCTTTTCTACCTTTGAAATTTTTGTAGATTATAATTATTCCCCATCTTGGCAATGGCTTCAATGAATTATCCATTTTCTTTAATCCACCCAGATAACTGGATTCTTTTATGGGCTTAATCATCTTGCTGCTCTTGTCTGGAGTTCTTCTCATTGCTTTTCATTGGTTCTGAAAGGAGATGCCTCAAACTGAACTCTGCACTCCGGTGAGATTTTTAAGGAGCAGATGTTCTCTTGGTATCCCTATGATGCAATTTTATTGCTATGTGGCTTTTTATGACATGATCAATAACTTGTGTTTTCTCCAGAACTGTGCCTAAAGCTTTGCAAACCTTTACTTTCACTTACGGGTCTTCACTTTATTTGTATTTTGTGAAGAGGGAGAGAGAGAAAAAGAAGGAGGGAGACTGCCCACATGTGTGTATGAGATATAAGACAGAAGTGTCAAATGCATTTACATTTCCAGGGAGATGAAGAGGGGAAGGGCAAGATATATAAAATAAATAAGCTAAAAGTACATATTATACAACATAAGCGAATATAGCCAATATTTTATAATAGATATAAATGGAATACAACCTTTAAAAATTGTGAAGTACGGGCTTCCCTGGTGGCGCAGTGGTTGAGAGTCTGCCTGCCGATGCAGGGGACACAGGTTCGTGCCCCGGTCCGGGAGGATCCCACATGCCGCGGAGCGGCTGGGCCCGTGAGCCATGGCCGCTGAGCCTGCGCGTCCGGAGCCTGTGCTCCGCAACAGGAGAGGCCATAACAGTGAGAGGCCCACGTACCACAAAAAAAATAAAAAAAATTGTGAATTACTATCTTGTACACTTGAAACTTATATAACATTGTACATCAACTATACTTTAATTAAAAAATTAAATTCAAAAGAAGGGTAGATAAGCTCCCTAGTCTAAAAAAAAAAAAAATAATTTCTTTGGACCCAATCCATTAGAGTTTACAGCTATCTAACTTAACAACCTTAAGAGCTCTGATTCACTCAGTAGTTTATAAAATATTGTTTTATAGATACATCGTTAGATACATAGATATAGATATATAATATTTAATCCTGTGGGACAGAATTATCCCCATTTTACAGATGATGAAACCAATCACCAGGCGAGTCCAGTAGCTGGCCTACTGAAGCAATGGTCAGATCTGGGACAGCCCTGGATCCCCTGACTCCCAAGCCAGAGCCATTTCTCCTCCAAAACAGCTGCTTCCTCCACCACAGCTGTTGTTTAGAGAAGCCAATTCCAGTTTCAGATACTGTATATATAATAAAACATTATGGTAAACTTTATACGCATCCTCAAATACTGATTGTATACTTTGTTTTATCAGATTGTTTTGCAAATGTCAAAAGAAGGGAATAAAGAAACTAGGAAACCGGAGTGCAGCTCATGTTTTTCTTTGCAGAGACCCCGGTGAAAGACTTGTATCATGAGCCAAGGACAAGCCCACTGCTCCGAGCTTCCTCTGGTAGAGTGAGAGAGACCAAACATTACCACGCTCTGGTGATAATAAAACAGAACACGCAGCATGAATAGTACAATGATGATTTACCGGGCTGAGAGTCCCCAAATTATTAACAGGTTGTCTTTCCAAATGTTCTCTAGAAGGAAGTTGTTTGGAATAATGAATGCATGTTCTCATGGCAAAACGTCTTATAAATGAGGTTAAGAGTTTAGGTCTTAGCCACAAAAGCCTGGTTATAGATGCATGGATTATAGTACTAGGAGTCCCAGTGTCTCTATAGGGGGAAAAAAAAAAAAAGTGTTCTGGGATGTTTAGGACACAAGTCTAAACCATAGCCTTCAAGCACTGCAGTAAATCAGGATCTCTCCAGGCTCTCCAAATCACCAGCATCCAGGTAGAATCCTGTGGCCTGAGGAAGGAGCTCCGGGGGTATAGAGACAGTGAGAGCCAGGAGAAGGCCCTTGGAGAAAGGAGGAATAGGACAGTTGACATTAGAAGCTACTGTGAGGGCCAGAGACTCCTGCCAGGTAAACCTGAGGAGAGGTTCTTCCTTTCTTTACTCTTGCCAGCCCTGAAGGCTGAGCGATCACCTCTGCCTTCTGCTATTTGCCACTTGTTGCTTCAAGTTTCCCTTTGAATAGAAACATTTTGGGTTGGAATTGAGGCTCAGGGCTTCCTCCTCACGCTGTGTTCCTGAAGCCAGCACACAGCGATGTAAAAGGTTGGCTGTGTTGATACCTTTTCGGGTCCCCTTCCATAAAGATCATACCAGAGGAAACAGTCTTTGCCATGCTCTGCTCCCCTGCTGCTCTACCAATATCATTCTGTAATTTAACAAGGACTTATTTAATACATAAACTTGCAAGATATAACTGGCTAAAGTATCAGGGGCTTAGGTTGTGACTATTTGGAGAACTTATATCTGATATCATCTGGTATAAATTACCCAGATTAACATCCTTATTCTTAAGGTTATCTATTTATATCTAAATTTTTAGTGCAAATTTTCAAAGATTTCCTTCATATTCTTGCAACAATGATGGGCTCTGGAGTAGGACTGCCTGGTTCACAAGCTTTTTTGCTGTTTATTTAATAACCTATACAAGGGGAGTAAAAATAATACCTACCTCAAAGGGTTGTTGAGAGGATTAATGGACTGGTTTTTGTAATGAACTTACCTTCATAATTACCAGGGTAAGCACTCAGTGTTTTCTTTGATATTATCCTTGTCGTCTATGGATGGTCTGGCGCCTGTGGATTTATAATGACCTCCCAGGCTCTTCCAGTGGAAGACAGAGAGTGGGAAGAAGCGATTCCTCTTCTTTGCTCTCACCACTACAGCGACTGGCCTACCCAAGCCCAACCCCAGAATGAATGAAAAGGGGAGATGGTCCAAGGGCAGTGGATGGAGGAGGAGGCAGCAGAGCATAATAGTGATGAACATGTATTTGGGGGGCCCATTGTCTGGGTTTGAGCCCCCTCTCCACCCCTTAACTCCTATATGACCTTGAGCAAGTTACATAAACTCTCAGTGCCTCAGGTTCCATCTCTGTAAAAAGTATATAATGACAGTATCTACTCACAAGGTTGTTGGGAGTATTAAGTGAGTTAATGTATATAAATAGAATAATACCTGGTATACTGTAAGTACTATAGAAGGAAGTAAAAAAGGGAGTGATAACCCAGATACAGTTAATATTAACAAGCAGTCCCCTCCAGTGGCTTTTCTTGAATCCCTTATGTATCCAAGATGCGTTTATAGGTCAAGTGTCTTTACCCACCTGAGCTTATTTTTTTCAATAATTTTCCAACTATCTCCTCATTTTTTTGGTATATGTTTGCAGTTTTTTCTAGCATGATTTCTTGATGTCATTGTAACTTTATTATCAACTTTAGAAAAGAAACAGACGAACAGATTTAAGCCCTCCCTTACATAAATAGACTCTTAGTTTGCAACTGGAGGGTATCCAAATTTTTCCCCTTCAGTGTCTAAAAAGATAGGTAAGAAGCAGTCAAATCCATGTCTGTCTCTGCAAGAGGGATAACGCAGTCGTTCTTGTACAATTCCTATTCTCAAGCAACACTGGACTCTTCTTCTTTGATTAATCCGTTTATGTAAGCCTATGCAATTTTTCCAAACAAAATGGTCTGAAATGATGAGAGACAGCGGACAGAATAAGACAGCATGCCAGACTAAAGCAGGCATCTGCCCCTATATTTGTTACTTAGCCCCTCTGAGCTTCAGTTTCCTCCTTTGTAAAATGGATATAATACCATGTACGATTTGGTGCACAATTTATAGTCACTGAGTTCATAAATTATTATTGCAATGCTTTATTTTACTATGTTAGTTGTGTTTTCTTTATTGGTTTTATCAAAAATCTGCATTTATCCATGGAAGTATGCTATGTAGGTTAGTTCCATCTTTCATGTGTGGTGAGGCAGGAGAGGGTTGAGGACAGTTGATCTTAAGGAATGGATGGATTGCATGCCCCTCAGGAATGCCTCCATAGATATTGTCTTCCTCACTTGAATTTCTGATATGTCCCCAAAGGCAGAGAGCTCACAGCTGTGTTCCCTGACAGGTCTGCAGTGTGCTCTTCTATGCCTAAGGTCTGTGCAGAAATGTAAGGTCCAGCAGTGAACCATACTGACGTAAAGTCTGACATTCTCTTATGAATGTTAAAGAGCTGACAAGGACACTTGGCTGAATTGAAGGCCATCTTTCCTTCCTGTGGAAGCAGTTCACAGAAGTCTCTGTAGTCATGGACAAGTTTCTCCTGAAGTGGTTTGGGGTCACCACTGGCACACAAACGAAAGTACAACCAAGACCCTGGTTACCTAGATCATAAAGCATGACTCTAATAATCTTAGTCTAGACAATTTTTAAAGCAGATGTAACCAAATGCCTGCCTCAGTCATTACAAAATAAATAAAGATCACAAAACGGAAAGCTATCATAGAATGTGAAAGTCTCAACATTCAGACTTATTACGTACTCTCCAATAAGGATCTCTTGGTATTGAATATGCTAATTTGCTGTGTCTTCTCATTCATGAGTGTCTGTGGCAGCGTTATGAAAAGTCAATGAGGTCTACAATGGTGAGTTTTCTGCTTTTAATTTTTCCACATTGATTATAATTTCTAAAATATGGAAGGATGAAACATATTCTGAATCTTCTACTAGACTACCTTATAACTAAGTAGTGCCACATGATTTCAGTGCTCTGGTTTATCTGTGAGTTTACGGTCATATTGATCCCCAGGGATAACATACAGATAGAGATTTTCTGGCTGGCTTTAGGTGATATGTCCCAATGTTAATGAGACAGTGTTCATCATGTGTCTGCTATTGTACTCTTGTTGGATTCTTTTACTGATTATAAAGGCAAAACTTCTCTTTTATAGTGATCAGCTACAATTGAAAGATATTTTCACAGACTAGGATTTTAGCTTCATAATTTAATAAATGTAGGATGTTTTGACATCATGAAAATGACAGTGTGGTGGAATAATGTTCTACATTAATTGTCACAGGTTAATGAGAAAAGAACAGAGGCAGACTTAATATATAAATGGGATTTTTGTACCAAATGAAGAATAAATGATATCACAACACCTAGTAAAAAATGCCAAAGGTTTGATAGTTGGTCAAATAGAGAATTCTGGTTGAACAATTAAGTCATCACAGGGCATATAGCGGTATAAGCATTACTGAACTCACAGAAATCCATGCAGAGCAATAGGTACCATCCATGTTTCTCACAGATGTTCCTTCCAGACCCATCTTTGTACATCACAACTTGCAGTAGTTCATGAGGAGTAAGTGGTAGTAAACAATGAGGAATTTTCCATTAAATTATATTTTAAGATTATTTTTTAGTATTAGTTTTTGGGCGGACTGCTAAATGGATGGGCCCATTAAAACAGTGGATTGTGGTCTAAATTAGCTATTCTTTAAAGAGGAAAGATGACTACACTGATGACTATGATTTAAGGAATGGTCCATCAGGCTCAACATTACAACTATACAAGTTTAAAGAAAATGAATCGAATGCCATATGTGTGTGTGTGTGTGTGTGTTACAGTTGAACCCACATAGATCATTTAGTTCAGCATATACGTCATCTGCCACGTCAAATTATTTGAATAGTTTTGGTTACATAGTTTTATTTGTATATGTTAAAAGATAAACTGAGAATATTAAATTTTTAAAGTTTATTTGAGTATTTTTTTTCTCAGATATTATCTTTTTATTGGGGTATAGTTGCTTTACAACTTGGTGTTAGTTTCTGCTGTACAGCAAAGTGAATCAGCTCTACGTATACATGTATCCCCTCTTTTTTGAATTTCCTTCCCATTTTGGTCACCACAGAGCACTGAGTGGAGTTTGCTCTGCTATATGGAAGGTTCTCATTAGTTTCTATTGTATACATACTAGTGTATATATGTCAATCCCAATCTCCCAATTCATCCCACTCCCCCTTCCCCCCTTGCTGTCCATATGTTTCTTCTCTATGTCTGTATCTTTATTTCTGCCTTGCAAACAGGTTCATCTGTACTGTTTTTCTAGCTTCCAGAAATATGCGTTAATATACGATATTTGTTTTTCTCTTTCTGACTTACTTCACTCCGTATGACAGTCTCTAGGTCTATCTATGTCTCTACATATGACCCAATTTCATTCCTTTTTATGGCTTAGTAATATTCCATTGTATATATGTACCACATATTCTTTATCCATTCATCTGTCGATGGGCATTTAGGTTGCTTCCATGACCTGGCTATTGTAAATAGTGCTGCAGTGAACATTGAGACGCATGTGTCTTTTTGAATTATGGTTTTCTCTGGGTATATGCCCAGTAGGGGGATTGCTGGGTCATATGGTAATTCTGTTTTTAGTTTTTTAAGGAACCTCCATTCTGTCCTCCATGGTGGCTGGTATGAATTTACATTCCCACCAACAGTGCAAGTGGGTTCCCTTTTCTCCACACCCTCTCCAGCATTTGTTGTTTGTAGATTTTTTGATAATGGCCATTCTGACTGGTGTGAGGTGATACCTCATTGTAGTTTTGATTTGCATTTTTCTAATGATTAGTGATGTTGAGCATCTTTTCATGTGCCTCTTGGCCATCTGCATGTCTTTGGAGAAATGTCTATTTAGATCTTCTGCCCATTTTTGGATTGAGTTGTTTGTTTTTTTGATATTGAGCTGCATGAGCTGTTTGTATATTTTGGAGATTAATCCCTTGATTTGAGCATTTATTAATTGGACTCGGGTAGTGCCAAATCGGAAGTTCTTAGGAGCCCTCCACTAACAGGAGTCAAGGGAAAGACTTATATAGAGAAACTGTAGAAGCGAAGAAAGGGACTTATTTGATTGGCTATTGCTTAAAGTCTAGTTGGCTGTTTGTGATTGGTTGTCCTTAGTGTTTTCATTTGGTACCTTGGAGGCATTTACAGGTTGGGATTTTGGTTTGCTTATGGAGGTCACCATGGCATTAGAGTCTAATGGCCTCCTTGTTTAATTAATTTAATGTATAATATGAAGCTTTGTTTAGATTTTTACAATATATGAATTATAAGCATGTTTGCACATAATTAAAACATAATAAAAAATAATTTAAGACAATGAAAGATTATAACAATTTTTTCCTCCAAAAGTTTTCCTTATTCAACTACTATATAAGAGTTTTTTAATAGATAAAGGTTTTAGTAGTAAAATTTGAGATTGATGGAATGCCCATTGTACATACATAATTTCTTACTCTTCTCATTTTAAAACTAGAACGTTATATTCCAAAGGAATAAATTACTTGTCCAAAGTCATACAAGTACTAAGTAGCAAGTACTAAGTAGCAGAACAAAGATTTGAAGTAAAATATGCAGGGTTGCAATTTCTACTCTTCTCTCAAAACAATAAATGTCCCACAGTTTTAGCCAAGTAAATATAAGAGGGACAGTTAACAAAAATAATGAGTTTGGTTTTGGAAAAGTTGACCAGTAGTTCTTACTCTTTGATGGCGATTGACTGTACTCTAGGTCCAGGGATTTGATGAAGCTGTAAATCATTAGGATGAATGATTACCTGCATAAGAATAAAGAGCATTCTACACTAGCTCAGAAGTACTCATCAAAAGTGGAAAATATTGGGCTTCCCTGGTGGCGCAGTGGTTGAGAGTCCGCCTGCCGATGCAGGGGACACGGGTTCGTGCCCCGGTCCGGGAAGACCCCACATGCGACGGAGCGGCTGGGCCCGTGAGCCATGGCCACTGAGCCTGCGGGTCCGGAGCCTGTGCTCCGCAACGGGAGAGGCCACAACAGTGAGAGGCCCGTGTACTGCAAAAAAAAAAAAAAAAAAAGTGGAAAGTATTTAGCAACTGCTGCATGCATATCACTCATCTTCCACTTTTAACATGATATCAGTATTCACTATTAACAAATGTGATTTACAGGGAAAGTGATTGCTTTTCTACTCCTCCCCCTTCTCCTTCTCTTCCTTCTTCCTCTTGCTGTTTCCCCGCCTCTCTTCCTCTTCTTCCTCCTAAACCTTCTCCTTCTTCTTCACTTTTTTGCCCTGTTCCTTTCTCCCACCTCTGGTCTCCTGATGTCATTGTCCACCTCTAGAGACATTTCCCCCATGTTGATCTTCTAAGTAGGAGACTTTGCCTTCATAGAGCGACTTAGAGTGATACCAGCTCCACTGTCCAGGGCAAGAGAAAAGAGTTTCATTTATCTTATAGGTGGATTATAATGTCCCAACAATTGAGAATACAAAATTAACACTGGAAGACAGTATTTACTGGAGGGAATGAATATATCAGAAAGGCATAAGATCTTTTCAAATAAAAGCAAATCAAATATTTATTGAGCAACTACCATGTGTGAGGACTAGAGTAGTAGGTAAAAAATGAAAACAAGGATAAGGCAAGCCTTGTCTTCAGATTGGGCGTACAAAAATGTAAATTACAATGCAAGCTAAATAGTTGCTCAAGACAGCTATAAAAAAAGTTAAAAGGAGATATTATAAATAAATAGTGAAGGCTAATGTTATAAAGTTGAAAGAAGATGGAGGTAGAATTTGAATTGTATCTGGAAATTTTACAAGAATTTGCATAATTGGAGAAGGGAAAATATATTAGGGCTATTGTTGGAAGAAAGTCCAACTGAATTATTCTGATCGATTCTCTGTATAATTAGACAAATCAATAACAAAATATTTTAACAAATATTTTAACAAAAACCCCAAATCACTAGTGAAGATCTCCATTTGAAGAAATTGTATATTATTATCAGGAAGAGTAGGGATAGTAGTATTGGTAACAGTAGAAAGAATTGTAGTTATGGTGGTAGTTACCACATATGGAAACCCTACTACATCTACTACATGCCAAGAACTGTAAACAGTACTGCAGACCCATCATGAATCTAAAAGATTAAATGTGGCAGGTCATGAGAGGTAACTATAAATTGTTTATTTTTTCCTTACCTATTGGAGTCCATCTTTTACATTTAAACATGCATTACCTTAAGTATTAGAAATTGTCAGAAATACAATTTGTATGGGGAGAAAAGGTATTATTTTGGCACCAGGCAAAATGAAAAAAGTTCTTTTTGCACACATGTTTCCAGTTTTGCTGCTTAATTTTGCGAAGAGGTAATTCTACGTCAAAATTAGGCCGAGTGAAAAATGCGCGCACAGTAATCTTCATTTTCATTATCTGGAGTAGTTCAAAAGGCTCAAAAAATGGAACTATTCTCAGAGAAAGGAATGCATGTTCAGGTAATTACAAATAACAGACGCATCTGGTTATCTTAATTGTTTGGGAATGTCTCAATTAGCTGAGAATGTTTTCATGATGACTTGGAGACAGTGAAAATTTTTCATAGCAGATAGGATTCAACAGTGAGTGGAAATATAGGCAGCTCACCCTGAAGTCTATTTATGACTACAGAATCCATTCAAAGATCCATATCTTTTGGATTTTATTTGCCTGCAAAGGGAATAGAAATGTGATTTTGTTTTGTTTTGTTTTGATCTCTGCAGCTTCATGGTTGATCTGAAGAGGAGGTAGGACTGTCGATCCTGTGGATGCCTAGGCTAAGGTAAGGCATGCCAGCCTCGTATTTTCCATCTTGACCACAGTTCCATTTCTTAACAGAGGTTGCTTCTCAATGAAATTTGAGTTCTAGGCTTCACTGAAATGTGATTCTCAGGTTTACTCAGTAATTTGGGCTTGCTCCTTGAGAAGCTTAGAATGATCCCCCAGTACAGATGCATCCTCAATCTTGTTTAGGACTGATGGCTTTTTGGATACTTTGAAATAATTCACATTGGTATATACTCTGCTCAGTTACTCAGCAACATTGCTTATCTTAGACCTGCCACCATAGGATTGCTACCATACCCTATCATGCTTCTAGGAGGTCAAATTCAATCCAGATCCTGGTCTTTTCTGAGTTTTACTTTTTTAAATATTGTATTTACTTTTAAAAAAGAAACAGACTTGTCAACTGCAGGACAGTGCATAAGCAATTACCATGATATCCAGCAAATCCATGTCTTGTACTCCCAGGCTTCCTTCCTGGAGGAAAATGCCCCTCTACCCAACTCCCTTGCTTTGTGGTTTATTAATGTAGATTAAAAGAGATGGGCTCATCTGTTACAGGGGCAATTTCCAATGCAACTATTTAGAAATGTTCCAAGAGAGATTTTTCCAATCTTGACAAACACTCTCTAAAGCCAGAGGAAACTTTTCATAATTCTTAGTGAAGAGGTTATGAATTATTAGATCTCACTAATTCTTTACTTAATAGCCAGTTTACATAGAAAACATGATCTGGATTAAATCCTACAGACAGAGGGAAGACACACCTGGGGGGATTAATCTAACCAGCAAGCAGATGCCCTGTTGTCCCAAACAAATTGTGAGCAATATTATTTATCTGTCAGCCCTTGAAATAGAACATGGACTACTCCACCGAATCTTTCTTACCTGTAGGGATTCGCAGGGGAAACCTAACACTCTGGCGGTTAACTACTCCTATGAAAGAAGTCAGCATCTTCCTGATTTTTCAGTGCCGCTCCACATGTATACAGCATAAATGCTTAGGAAGTATTAAAGAGGGGTACAAATGAAAGGGAGTGGGAAATAGGGAGATGTTCAGGAAAGAAATTGTTGACCTCCTCTCAGGAATGGTAGGATGTAAGATTCTGGTGCTTTAACCATGTTTCAACTTCTAGCCTATAGGTACACCTTTTAAAAAGTAGAGCCTACACCTGCTGTTTATCAGAGCCTTACAAAGTCACAAGGATCTCTAGTTAATAGGCATCTAGTCAACAGTATTTCTTCTTAAATTCTGGACTCCTAGAAGCAAAAATATTAGTGAATTAGTACATTAAGTCATGGATCCCATATGGACCAAGGCTCTGTCTCTCAGGGCTTCTCTCCTGCCTCACATTTTCTCACCCCATCCTTGCTTTCCCACTGTGGAGATGTTAGACAATTCATTGTTGGATTCTGTACAAACTCTTCATGTTTTGGAAGATAGCAAGCAATCCCTTTACTTACATAGACTGAAAACCTTTTCTTTGTGAATGAAATATTAAGTGGCTGTCATGTAGACATAAAACCTATCCTCAAGGAACATCTTCTTACCCCTTATTCCATGTCTTTTCACCAAGAAGTACACTAGCTTTGGCCCCTTCCCTTTAATATATACCACTATCCTTCAGGGTTTCCAATTTTCACCATTCCTAAATCTGCCAGAATTGTTATCCATGTCAGAAAATCCTCTACAATTGTCTTCCCTTCAGTACCTATCCACCCTTCAGGGTTCACTTAAGTCTAACTCCTCCCAACTGCCTTGAAGCCTTTGATTCCTATTCTAGTTTCTAAAGACCTTCTATCTCCGAAGAGTTATAGTATTTAGTTCAGCAGTGGGTAACATGAACATTCAATCAAACCCAGTGCTACTTGCATTACTGTGTATATAGTGAGAGTAGTAATCTTGCTTAGAACAGGAATATGCTTTATGTATTTAGCACTATGTTTGGTCAATAATAGGTTATCAGGTAGGATGGATTAAGGGGAGAGAATCTGCCAGGCTGCAATCCTAGACTCTTCCAATGGTGGTTCTGAATGGATGTTTTAGACCTTATGGAAATGAAAGTTAAGTATTTAAGGATATGTTGGCAACTGGCTGGTTTTATTACCAATGGCAAAATCCAGAAATGTTCATAATATAAAAAATGTCAGAAATGACATTATAGATTATGGAGACCAATATTCACTTATGACAAACTAGGAAGCAAAGTTTCAGGCATTGTTCCTAATTCAGTTGTTAATATGTTTTGGTTCTCAAGGTTGAAAATGTAGGTCAATTAGTGCTAGACACTCGTAGACAAACATTGATGAAGAGAACATTAGGACAGACACTAGGCGAGTGACTCAGAATCAACTCAACAGAAATAACTCCCAAAGCAGAGGGAAGAAGAGTCTGCTGCGCTGTGTGGTAGCAGAGAGGGTTCAGCCTTCAGAATCACAGAGAACTGGCCTTAAATCTCAACCATGTGGCTTGGACAAGTCACCTAACCTCTCTGAGCCTCTGTTTCTTCACTTGTAAAGTGGAAGTAATAATACCTCACAAAATCAAATGAGATTGAAATTCAGGTAAAACAAAAGGCTCAGGGTTTAAAAGCTGCTGAATATAAATGCAGTCTCGTTAACACTATTACTCAAACCTTGATGCCCCAATACCAATCTCGTTTCTGCAGAAAAACTAAATTTACAGAGTTCTTCTTCCCAAATATTTCCCAATTCCAGGGTGACTTTCCTATGTCCACTGATCTGCCCTAATTTTCCATCCTTGCTACAATGATCTCAGCCGAGACTCCACAGAACTTAGATTCAGAAAGTGCCCCAAGAAGTCCTGCTCCAAGTTGAAGCCTTGTTCCCTTTATCACTGAGGTACTGGCTGCAGTAGAAACCTCCTCACTACCTTGCCAATGGAGTGAGAGCCAGTGCCACGGCACGGGACCAGGGCACTGGCACTTGTGTGCTTGCCTCTGAAGGCAGTGGAACTTGAAGGACCAGTGAGTTCCAGCTTCACACTCACAGAGTCAGGATCAAACTGGCCCTTTGTAGGTTTGTTTGGATTGGAGGAGGGAGGGTAGGGTACCACAGCAAGGTTTGATTGAGGTGTGACATATTACATATTTTAATTTTGGAGTTTCTTCCATTGAGAAATTATCAGACTTTATCTTTGCTTACGATACAGGGTCTCATTGGTCCCGTTAATTCTCCCTGTGATCTAGCCTCCATATGGACCTCTACCCAAGTCTGTCTGCCTCACTATCCACTATCTTTCTAAGTTCCCATATTCCCAGGAGTCTCTTCTATGTAAAATAGGTAGGCACAAAAGACAAGTGGATTCTTGTCCACCTGGCTTAGTGCATGATGTCAAAGCATTGAATAAATACTTGATACATACTATACACAAGAAAAGAAAATCAAGAGCAGAAGTTTGGAGAGGTAAAGAGTAGGTAGGCCATGTGAGCACTTCTCCAGAAAACTAAGCTGACATTAAACAGTTTTTTTTTCTGGTTGAAATGAACTGAAAGCTGTCTGAGCTTCACCTCTGAGTATGAAACAGATAGACAGGTTTTCATGTTAACTGGATAACTGGTGCGCTGCTATCACATCGAATTTCAAACAACTTTGAGGTTGTTTACTTGTTTGTTTTTAATATTCCTGATATTAAAAACCGCCTAATATCCCTAATCAGTGCTCTTCTACATACTACATGGAGGGGGAAGATGGGTGGGCACAGTTAGAGAAGCCTAGAAAAAACCTAGAAAATGACTTCAAATAGAAGTGTCTCCATTTTTATAAGAAAAGAATGGAATTTTAGCATGAAAAGGCTTAAATCCTTGAAATCACATTCTGATACACTACATTTATAGATGAAGACACTGGGGCAGAGAGAGGTTATAAGTGGAACCAAAATATTATTCCTGAGAGTTTTAAGTAGAAGCCTAATTAGTTTAAGAAATTCTTAACAAGAGGGCTGAACTTATGACATTTTCTAGACTTTCTGGGCACAGTATGTAAAATAATCTGAACTGGTGAATCTTCACTTTTTGCTTAGTATAGACAGAACCAAGATTATGGTCAACAGTCATTTATATATTGGATCTTATTTTGAGAACACTGATATTTGAAATTTGTAGATGGTTTATTGGGGCTCAGGGGCAAACATTTGTACAGCATTGTTTAATTTTAGAAGGCACAGAGTTAAGTATGTTAGAAACGGTGATAGAAAAGAACGCAAGCATTCGCCTGACAGGAATGTGTCCTGACATTCCACAAACTGAGCTGCAGGGAGGTATGAGCTAGCTTCACCCTTCTGATCTCCACATCATTTGTAAGGTGACTTTGCAGCTCTACCTATCATGAAGTGGGGTCTACCTACCACTGGGAACCTGGACTGGCTTTGTGACTTGATTTGACCAATAGAATATGGAAGGAGTGACAACATGCCAATTCAGAACCTAGGCCTCAGGAAGCCTTGTGGTCTCTCTCTCTCTCTGTCGCTGTTAAAAAAGCCCAGTCTAGCCTGGAGGAGGAGAGAACATGAGAAGTAGAACAAGTTAGCCAAGTTTTCCTAGGTGAGGCTCCAGCTGTGGGACAGGACCAGCTAAGACTGCAAAGCTACCTCGCTGACTTGCAGCTTAACTCACATGCATGCACGAGCAGCGCCGGACCAGTATGGCCCGGTGGCCTAACCCATAGCCTCATGAGCAATAGTAAATGGTTACTATATGAAGCCACATCATTTGGGGAGCAGTAGTTATTGTGAATCATTATTGTGACAATAGACCACTGATACAGAGATGTATGTGTCTGAAAGGATTAGCTCCATCTGTAATATTAGTTTAGCTCCGACTTTTGGTGAAGTGGACTAGATGTCACTAATTTGACTGTAGAGAAAAACATAAGGATGTGAATATAAATATATATATCTATTTTCTCTGAGTATATATATATAGATAAATATATACTCACACATACATGCAATATATATAACCACATCTCTGTTGATATGCTCAACTTTAAACATACATTTGCCTATATCTAGATTAATAGACACAAACTATAAAACTGGACAAGGTGTTTTACATGGAGCTCCTCAACCTGATACATTCATCTTCATATAAAGGTAAATTACTCATTTCTCTTGTCAAGGGTTTACTAAAGGATCTATTGGTAGCATATCCTGTGCACTGAAATAAACTGGCTCAGGGCAGATTTATGCAGGAGGTTGGGTAACTAGCATATCTTGTGATTTAGCCAAACACAGGTTTTATATGCTCAACCATCTTTTCTTCCTCTTATTATGGTTCCGGTGGCCCTGCATGAGATTTCTCACATCAGTGGTTAGTCCCTGTATCATTTTTTATAGGTCTATTTTTAAAAGGTGCTTATTTAAGTGACTGGTAACTAATCATAGTTCTATAATTGACTGAAAAGTTGACTCAGTGTAAAACCCAAATTAAACTGAAAAAGAAACCCAAATCTTCATTATAAATTATTCGTTGCAGCTCCACAAACACTCATTTTTACAAACAGCGAAAGCAGGAAGAGACAAACTTTGCCTTCCTGCAAAAAATATGTTCAACAATTACAGACCAAAATTTATAGCAAAAGGAAAAATGTTCCTCTTTCTTTGCAGTGACACTACTAAAAGGAAAGAAATATAAGTACTGCTTAGTGTGGGCCAGGAAATGCCTAAATTTTAAAATTAGAATAGTAGCATTTTATTTTTGGACAAGCTCAACTGATCTTTTTACACAGAGCGACATACGAGCTTAGGGGGGGCATGACCTCATCACAAAGATTTGGGCTTCAAAGGCCGCTCCTCAAACCTCTTGCTGATCACCTGCCCTTCTACCACCCCAAATTAAACATTTAAAAGTTTTAAAGCCTTCTTGCTTTACATTAAACATTTTTCTACCATCCTCCAGTCAATTACCCAGAGGCCAAAAATATATCTTTCCCCATTCAGCCCATGGCACCTCCACTGTGAAGTGCTCTAAATCCATTAGCGGGGCCCTCTCTGTGTGCTACATCATCAGAGGAACAAAGCTGTGATGATGTAGAACAACCCACGTTCATGTATATCACCAGAGTTCTAGCCTCCCGATCAGCCGGCGGGCTTAATAAACATTCCAGATGGCTTGCTCTGCCTGAAGGAAGAATGGATAATCACACTGCACTCCCCTCCAAACAATAATAAAATAAGGCCATAGTAGCACAGAAGCCTGAGCCTGCCAAAAACATTGAAAGGACTGCTTAGAACAATAGAATCAAGTGATTGGAAGGCACATCAGTGCCCTCACCCTTTATGAAGGAAGGTGGCCTGCTTTCCTATAAAGCATGAAAAACCAATTGTGTTATGCAACAGCTCTGCTGAAAAATAAAACAACAACAAAAATAGAAAAAACAAAACCTAACAACAACAAAAACTCCATCTAAATACTTTCTTTTAAAAGAATTTGGTGAAAAGGAAATTTAAATAAAAGCTCGGAAATAACCTTTGCAAGCCAGAACCCTGAGCTATGCATACATACAGCTGTGGGTTTGCTTGTAAGTAGACAACAGAAGGGGTTTGATCAGTTTCATATTCACTTTAAGGAATTCTGGGTGAGATTCCATAATTAGAATGATGGAGGTATTCTGTGGAGTGTCTGTAGAGGCTTAAAAGATGGATTCTCAGAAGGAATTGAGGTGAGCACCCTGGTACTCAGTGCTGAGGCCGATTCTTACAGCATACATCCCTCCTCTTTTTCGTGTTTGCCCTGAACTCCTCTCTCCCTTTGCTTCTTGTGTTGTATCTTTTGCTCTTTGGATAGATACCCATCTGTTATAGTTAATATGCTCCAGATTGATAACTTATATTCCCTGTTAGTTCAAAACATTTGATTTTCTTACTGTGTGATTAGAATATATCAGAGTTGGAAGTTAAAATCTGCTCCATATTTATCAAGAAGGGTCTATGCACAGCACAGAGAATTTGGGGGCCAATGAAACTACTCTATAATGATGGATCCATGTCATTACATATTTTTCAAAACTCATGGGATATACAATACCAAGAGTGAATCCTAATGTAAACTATGAACAATGACTGATAATGATGTAGGTTCATCAACTGCAACAAAAATTTCACTCTGGTGTGAGATGCTGATAATGGGAGAGGCAATCCATGTTTGGGGATGGGGTATGTGGGAAATCTCTACCTTCCTCACAATTTTGCTGTGAACATAAAGCTGCTCTTAAAAAATAGCATCTATTAAAAAGAAAAAGAAAGGTCTATGTAAGCTTGGTATTTCCTTTTATTAATTGAGGGTCTACTAGGGAAATCATACCTAGAAGTCTGAGTAGCATTCTTGTTTTGTTTATGTATTTATTTTTGGCTGCGTTGGGTCCTTTTGCTACGTGCAGGCTTTCTCTAGTTGCATTGCGGTGTGTGGGCTTGTCACTGTGGTGGCTCCTCTTGTTGTAGAGCACAGGCTCTAGGTGTGCTGGCTTCAGTAGTTGAAGCACACAGGCTCAGTAGTTTTAGCATGCGGGCCCTAGAGCACGCAGGCTTCAGTAGTTGTGCCTCGCGGGCTCTAGAGCGCAGGCTCAGTAGTTGTGGCGCACAGGCTTAGTTGCTCCATGGCATGTGGGATCTTCCCAGACCAGGGATTGAACCCATGTCCCCTGCATTGGCAGGAGGATTCTTAACCACCGTGCCACCAGAGAAGTCCTGAGTAGCATTCTTGATACTCAACTTTGACTCTGCCTATGATCCAAATGAAAATTTTCAAGTTCTGACTAGATGTATCTGCATATCAGAGTATACTAAGATTCTTTAGGGTAAGCCAAAATCAAAAGATTATTCCCCTGAGGAAAAGCATCTGCAAATAAGGGGCACATGTTGCTGGTCTCCATCTCCCCTGGTAATACTTTTCACTGCTTATTATGAGTTGTGGGTTGCTGTGGTGATGAGAAGAGGGATGAGCCAACAGAGGTTGTGATTCTGGATGTTGCCATCTGAAGAGGGACATATCCATTTAAGGATCTGTAACGTTTTATACCTGTGCCTATATATAGTTCATTCTCCTTATCCACAGGGTTCTGCATCCACGGATATGGAAGGCTGATTGTATTAAGTCATTTTACATAAGGGACTTGAGCATCCGTAGATTTTCTTATCCAAGGGGGTCCTGGAACCAGTCCCCCACAGACCAAGGGATAACTGTGTAAAATTTATGAAAAATTAGTCTTTTAAGTTGGGTTTGATACTTGGCATCTTTTATTCCCATGATATCAGCTTATTTTGTAAAGCTAATGCAAACATTCTGCAAGCCAAATAGTCCTCTGTCTTCAATACATTATTTAATATACCATAGGAGACAAGATGGTGGAGTAGAAGGACTTGAGCTCTTTCATGAAAACACCAAAATCACAACTAACTGCTGAACAACCATGGACAAAAAAAGACTGGAACCTACCAAAAAAGATATTCTACATCCAAAGACGAAGAAGAAGCTACAACAAGATGGTAAGGAAGGGTGCTTTCACAATACAAATTAAATCCCATACCCATTGATTGGGCGACCCACAAACTGGAAAAAAATTACATAGCACAGGGCTCCCACAGGAATGACAGTTCTGAGCCTCACATCAGGCTCCCCAGCCTGGGGGTCTGGTATCAGGAGGAGGAGCCCCCAGAGCATTTGGCTTTGAATGCCAGTGGGGCTTGAGTGCAGGAGCTCAACAGGACAGGGGGAAACAGAGACTTCACTCTTGAAGGGCACACACAAGTTTTCACGTGCACTGAGACCCAGGGAAAAACAGTGACTCCATAGGAGCCTGGGCCAGACCTACCTGTGGGTCTTGGGGGGGTCTCCTGGGGAGGTGGGGGTCAGCTGTAGCTCACTGTGGGGGTAAGGGCACTGGTGATGGAGGGCCTAGGGAATATTCCTTGGTGTGAGCTCTCCCAGAGGTTGCCATTTTGGCACCAAGACCTGGCCCCATCCAACAGCCTGCAGACTCCAGTGCTGGGAGGCCTCAGGGTAAACAACCAGCAGGGTGGGAACACAGCCCCACATATCAACAGACAGACAGGCTGCCTGCCTAAAGTCTTTCTGGGCCCACAGCTACTTCTAGACATGCCACTTGACCTGGCCCTGCCCACCAGAGGGACAAGATCCAGCCCCACCCACCAGTGGGCAGGCACCAGTCCCCTTCCATCAGGAAGCCTGCACAAGCTCCTGCACCAACCTCACCCACCAGAGGGCAGACACCAGAAGCAAGAAAAACTACAGTCCTGCAGCCTGTGGAACAGAGCCCCTAAACACAGAAAGACAAAATGAGATGGCAGAGAAATATGTTCCAGATGAAGGAACAAGATAAAACCCCAGAACAGCAACTAAGGAAGTGGAGATAGGCAATCTGCCTGAAAAAAGAATTCAGAAAAATGACAGTAAAGATGATCCAAGATCTCAGAAAAAGAATGGAGGCACAGACTGAGACGATATAAGAAATGTTTAACAAAGAGCCAGAAGACTTAAAGAACTAACAGAGATGAACTATACAATAACTGAAATGAAAAATACACTAGAAGGAATCAATAGCAGAACAAATGAGGCAAAAGAATGGATAAGTGAGCTGGAAGACAGATTGGTGGAAATCACAATGGCAGAACAGAATAAAAAAGAAAAGAAACCAGGACAGTCTAAAAGACTTCTGGGATGAATATAACACTAGAAAAGATCTGAAACTAAAAGCTGGTTCTTTGAAAAGACAAACAAAATTCATAAACCTTTAGCCAGACTCATCAAGAAAAAAAAGGAGAGGACTCAAATCAATAAAATTAGATACGAAAAAGAAGTTACAACAGACACCACAGAAATACAAAGCATCATAAGAGACTACTACAAGCAACTATATGCCAATAGAATGAACAACCTAGAAGAAATGGACAAATTCTTAGAAAGGTACAATCTTTCAAGATTGAACCAGGAAGAAAAAGAAAATACGAACACAAGTATTACCAATCACAAGTAATGAAACTGAAGCTGTGATTTAAAAACTTCCAAAAAACAAAAGTCCAGAACCAGATGGCTTCACAGGCAAATTCTATCAAACATTTGGAGAAGAGTTAAAACCTATCTTTCTGGAACTATTCCAAAAAATTACAAAGGAAGGAACACTTCCAAACTGATTCCATGAGGCCACCATCACCCTGATAGCCAAACCAGAAAAAGATATCACAAAAAAGAAAATTATGGACCAATAGCACTGATGAACATAGATGCAAAAATCTTCAACAAAATACCAGCAAACTGAATCCAACAATACATTGAAACGATCATACACCATGATCAACTGGGATTTATGCCAGGGGTGTAAGGATTTTTCAATATCCACAAATCAATCAGTGTGATACACCACATCAACAAATTGAAGAATAAAAACCATATGATCATCTCAATAGATGCAGAAAAAGCTTTTGACAAAATTCAACACTGATTTCTGATAAAAACTCTCCAGAAAGTGGGCATAGAGAGAACCTACCTGAACATAATAAAGGGCATATATGGCAAACCAACTGCTAACATCATACACAACAGTGAAAAGCTAAAAGCATTTCCTCTAAGATCAGGAACAAGACAACCACTTTTGCCACTTTTATTCAACATCATGTTTTAAGTCTTAGCTACAGCAATCAGGGAAGAAAAAGAAGTAAAATGGTCACTGTTTGCAGAAGACATGATACTATATGACATATATATATATATATATATATATATATATACATATATATATGTATATAAAAGATAATAAGAGCATGGTAACAGAAAACATAAAAAGGAACTATGTTATATTATGGGTCCTATTAAAATATCAGCTCTCTAATTTGCTTTTAAAGATAGACCATTTCAAATCAAACTTGAGTCAGTAATTTTTTAAAAAGTTAACCTTGCATACAAATAAATAAGAAGAAAAACTATGTTAAAAAAGAGAAAGAATATAAAAATGTATTATAAAACTACAGTAATTAAAACAGTGTGATCTGGACCATGAACAGAGAAAGAAAACAGTGAAATGAAGTCCATGTCAATTTATGACAAAATGAAGGTAGCTTTTCAAATCACTTGGGGAATAGATGGAGTGTTTAATTAATTTGACTGACACAACTGCTAATTTTGAGGGGAAAAATAAAATTAGATGTGCAACTCCCAACAAAGAAAAAAGTATATACAAAAATAAAAGAATAAAATCACTAGGAGAAAATATAGGAAGTCATTTTCATTATATGATATGGATTTAACATGATTACAAGGTCATAAACTACTAAGAATCACATTGAAAAGTCTGTAAAGACAAAACTAAAACATCTGTTTACTTTAAAATATACCATAATCAAAGTTGAAAATTAAATGGAAAGAAAGTATCAATATATACACAAGGTTAATAACTTTAAGACACAGAGTGTTCTTAAGTGTTAAAGATCAAAATGACAAGAGAAAATTATGTATAGGAAAAATAAGTTTATTCAGAAATTAGACATAAACCATGAAACACCATGAAATGGTGTTCAACTGCCTTACTGATCCAAGAAATACAAGTTAAAATAAATAGTAAAAATTTGAAGAAATATGACAGACAGAAATAAAGTGAAAGAACCCTTTCAAACATAAAAATGCTGTATAAACTACATTAAAAATCTTATGAGGAAAGATCTATAAATAATGACACCTTGTGGTCCCTGAATGAAATCACTGGTTTGTCATTTTTTCATCTAGAGTAAAATCCACAGGTTTTCTATCAACTTTTTAGAATTCTTTTCTTAAAATGAATGGGTAGCTTAAGATGAATCATAGATGTTTGAGGAAAACTTTAAGCATGAATGACAGAGGCTAAAAAATAAACAAAACAAAATACAGAAAAACTTAGAGAACATAAAGACAATACAGATATTAGAGAAAAACCTGAAAAAGAAACCTGTAATTAACCTCCTCTGAGACAGAAGATATGGAATCCAAGATATAATAAACTGCTATGAGAACAAGAAAGAACTGTTAGAAACTGGATATATGTTAGCTGAAAATTTTAAAAAATCCATAAAACAGCTAGAAGGAAAAACAAACTTGTTAGAAGAAATTAAACAAAGAAAAAAAGGCTAAGACATGAGAAAATAGGTAAGCAAATCTAAGCGGGCCAATATCCAAATGACAGAGGTCTTAGAGAGAAAAGAGAAATGTTGGAGAGGAAATTATGAAAACATCAAGAAGAAAATATTTCAGAGTTGATGATCAGAAAGCTCCAGATTTAAGGTCTCTGAAGAACATCCAAAAAAGTTATCAATTAAAGTCTCATCACACAAGGACCCATCACCATGATATTACAGATCAGTAAAGATAACAGAAAATCCTAAAAGCTTCCAGAAAGAAAAATGTGTGACATAAGAAGATCAGGAATCAGAATGATACCTGACTCCTCAAAAGGAAACCCAGAAGCTAGAAACAATGAAGAAACTAGAGGAAAACATGTTTCCCACCTATAAATCTATATTCAAAAAACAACTGTAAAATGAAGACATTTCCAGATACCTGGAAGACCACTCTCCTCAAATATTTTTCAAATACTGTATCATATTGTATAATTACACATATGTTAAACTATACATATAACATGCATATAAACATATATAATAATATACATATATATAATAATATACCATGTTACAAGCACCCTTCTCAGGGAATTATTGTGGACGGTACTTCCTCAAACCAAGAAACTTAAGAAAAAGGAAGGCATGGGATTCAGGAAAGAGGGGGATCCAGAACAAGAGAGATGATAGTGAAAAGAAGCTCCAAGACAAAAGCTATGTAGCATGTATAGAGAAAAAAGGTCAATATTGGAACGGGGAAATTCAGCTTCTGCCTACAGTGCCATTAAATGGCAGACATCCAGTGGAGATTTTGGCAATCTTACAGGGCTATGAAGACAAAAGTTGGAAGTCAGTGTTGTCAAGGTAGTCAGGACTTCAGCGGTCAAGATCCTATTTTTAAAAAAGGCAGGTGCAGAGAAGTGTGCCTAACGTTTGGTGCCAGATTTCCCCCTCAAGGCACTTGCCTGTTCTTAAGTTGCCAAGGTCAAGAAGGTAAGAAGCCCAACAGAAAACAGCTATAACACAGATGCATAAGGGGTAGTGATGAGTGTGGTGTTGGGGGTAGTGACAGGTAGGATATTGGCAGTGTGGTAACATACACACCTTGAGACACTGTTCAGCCAACAGACTATAGAGGTTAGAAGTCCGAGCTCACTATGATAACCTGTCTCCAAGATAACTGCCATCCAATTTCTTCCCTCTCTGAATATATATGCTGTTATTGAGAGTTAACCGCAGTCCAGCCAGAGAAGAGGTCACAAAAGAGAATATATAAAGTGAAAGATAAGTAAACCTGAAAACGGGTTAGTAGAAGTAATAAAAAAGGGTGAAATCAATGGAACAGAATATCTGAGATATGCAGGACAATATTAAAAGGCCAAACATACATGTAATTGGAGTCCCACAAATAGAGAAGATAATAAGACAGAAGAAATATTTGAAGAGACAGGAGCCCAGTATTTTTACAAAGCCAATGAAAGACATCATGCTACAGGGCCGAACATTTCAGCAAACACCAAGCAGGAAATGTACAAAGAAAAACAAAACTTAGCACATCAGAGTCAAAATGCTAAAAATTAATGATGATAAAATCTTGAAAGCAGTCATAAGAAAAGGCACACTGTATGTAGGGAAACAATGCCAGGAATGATCATTAACTTCTCTTCAGAAACATCAGATGACAGAAGAAATAGAATGACATCTTTAAAGTGCTAAAGGAAAATTTCTCTCAACCCAGTAAAGATATACTTTAAAACTGAGAGTGAATTAAAGACATTTTCAGATAAAAACTGAGAGAATTGTTTCCAACTGATCTGCACTTTAAGAAATGTAATAAGAGCTTCAGGCTGAAGAGATATAATTCAAGAAGAAAACTGAGACTGCAGGGAGGAATCAAGAGTACAAAAAGGGTCAAAATTTAAGTTAATATAAAAGACCTTTTAAAATATGCATATATATATATATATAGAGAGAGAGAGAGGTATATATTGTATGTACAAAATATATTTGGATATATAAAAGTTTACACATAGTAACTTCTTTAAAGAACACTAAGCAAAAATAATAACTGTATTATGAGCTCTTTAGTATATATGGGGGAACGAGTGTAGGAGAAGATGCTTGAGATAAATATACATTACATATATGTATGCCTTATATACATTACATGTCTTTTGTAAGATGTATATGTATACATATGTCATATGTCTTGTGTGTATATATGTGTGTATATATATAATTTAAGAGTAGCTACTAAAAGACTAGAAATAGAATATATAAATTTCAAATAATAAGTAGGTGGAATAATGAACATCAACTGATCCAGTGGAAGCCTTCAAAAAGAAAAAGAAATAAATGAATATAAAGTGTTAAAGGGAAAGATAAAATAAGATTGCAAAAATAAGTTTAAATATATTTATAATAATCATTTGACTAGATAAATCTCAACTATTGAGAGGCAGAGTCTATCAAATTGAATTTTTTAAAAGTCAACATGTATGCTATTTTAAGTGTGACTGAAAGCAAAATAGTGCAGAAAGACAAAAAATGAAAATATATAAGAAGATATACCAAGTATAACCAATCAAAAGAAATATTAGGTATATCATATATTTTAAAAGCTGATATAGAAATTCAGACAATTTTAGACAAGGTGAATTCCCAACAAAATAAAAATTAAGGCAAAACCCCACATTAATTGGTATAAAAAAGGATATTACATAATGAAAAAAAACCAAGATTATATAATAATCATCACCTGTACTAAACTATATAATGTCTCTCTCTCTCTTTATATATGTATGTGTGTGTGTGTATATACACACACACACCTGAGAGAGTTGTTACAAGGAGAAATTCATATATCCACAGAGTTGAAGATTTTAATAGAACACAATTATCAACTGATAGACTGAGGAGAAAAAATGCTAGAAATTTTTAACACACAGAAAACCTCAATATATTTTAAAAAATATGTGTATTGTACAGAATAATTTTTCTGATAGAGTCAAAAACTTAGACTCTACAATAATAATAAAGAACAGCATGTGTTTGGATAGGTAAAAGTATGGAGACCCTTTCCTAAATAACCAATGGCGTAAAAAAATCATCATATTAAAAATTATAAAATACAATTACAATATTTTTACTACATAAGAAACTTGTAGTATCTAGGGAAGTGTTACTTAGAAAGACAATTATAGTCTTGAAATTGTTTTTTAAAAAATAATGAAGAGTAGGGGGAAAATTAGGTAAGTAAAGAAGCTTATACCCACAATAGTGTAAATTCAAAGTAGAATGATGATAACTGTAATGATAGGTTAGATTTTGATTTTTACTAGCCAAACTGAGCAGGACCCTGTGGGGCTCCTGGTCACAGAAGCCCTTCCATGTTCCCCATTTCTTGTTTGTAGGGAACAGACTCCAGCCTCCATGACCTTCCCTCAGTTCAAAGGGAAGATTCAAACAGTTGCTAATCAGGGAAGGGAGGAGATTCAGAGACAAGGGAAGAGCAGTTAAGAAACAACAGTGCAACCTTGGGGCAGGGTCCTGGTTCTGCCTCAAGGGATACAGATAACAATATCTTTGAGCTCTTTACACACTAAAACCCCCAGCAAGTGGAAGATGTAGCATTCTTCATTCCAGAGAAGACCACCTGAGACCAGATTAAAGGAGTACAGGCCCTGTACATACACTAATCTTATCAGCAAACCCACCCTTGAACTACTGCTATAAAACTCCTTACCAAATCCTCCCAGGTTGGGACACAGTATTGAGAGGCAGGAGCCTGCTGTGTCCCCCTTTGCCTGGTAAAGCGATAAAGCTATTCTTTTCTACTTCACCCAAAACTCTGTCTCTGAGATTCGATTCAGCACTGGTGCACAGAGGCTGAGATTTTCGGCATCACTAGTTTGGGAGAAAAGAACATAAAGTTTGTCCAGTGTTGATGAAGATATGAAGAAAGAGTCACTCTCATTAACATGGTTTGTGGAAGTATATACTGACAATATTTCTGGAAGACCACTTGACAATATGTTGTAGTATTTTAAACTGGGTATATCTTTTGATATATTTTATATTAAAGAAGAAATTAGGTAAGTATACAAAGATGAATCTTCCTCTTCAGATGAGGGCAAAGAGAAAACCTAATTTCTAGTAATAAAAAAAAAATTGGTCATAGTCATTGTACAAGGTTGACATAGTATTACACAATTATTTAAAATGATGAAATATAGCACTGTTTATTGACATGGAGCTATGTCCAAGATGTACGGTAATGTAAAATAATCAGATTATAGAATAGTACACATAGTTCCAGTTTTGTTGGGAATCAAAACCAAATATACACAATATATAATATATACAATTATTGTATAAGAATTAAAGTAGAAGAGTGTACTGGCAAAAGTGCCTCTAATTTCCCAGTCATTACAGTCTCCAACTCCACAGACTAAGAAAACCATTATAGGATTTTATTTTGGTCATTTTAGTCATATACTGTATTATATTTACCTACATTGATGCAACCTGGCTGGATACCTTCATTTTGAAGCCTGGATGATTAAAAACAATTTTCAAAGATTTATGCCTTAAGGTAGTCAGATAAACTGGACATTTTTTTTTTTTTTTGCGGTACGCGGGCCTCTCACTGTTGTGGCCTCTCCCGTTGCGGAGCACAGGCTCCGGACGCGCAGGCTCAGCGGCCATGGCTCACGGGCCCAGCCGCTCCGCGGCATGTGGGATCCTCCCGGACCGGGGCACGAACCCGTGTCCCCTGCATCGGCAGGCGGACTCCCAACCACTGCGCCACCAGGGAAGCCCAAACTGGACATTTTTAACCTTAGGGCATAGAGAGTAATCCTTCTTTAACATTTACTGTCAGACTCTTTGGGATTGTGTATAGATGCCTATGTGACAGCATTCTGGAGCAGAGCTTGCTTACAGTGTAATTAATGACTCCAACTATAGATTATAATTCACTTTGTTTATTCACTAAGTGCTCCATTCTGCACAAATCTTTTCCTTGAAAGCAGGAACACGAGCTCCTATTTTACCTTGGCTCTGTACAAAATGTAGTACAGTATTAATAGGCTGATTGAAAAGAAGAATGAATGAGCTAACATTTATTGGAGCCCCTATGTTTCCGATATTGTGTTCAACACGTTCAAGTTCAAGAGAATGCTTTCAAAATATATATAACTGATTGATTCTGGGGATCTAAATCCTTTCTATGTACTGTGGAAGTAGAATGCAGAAAGGCCCTTTGAAATTTCTAAATTGGTCTATCAATCTCCTTCTTGCAGAACTTTGCTTTAAAAAATTTGGGGAATACTGAAGTTACACCAAAAATGGAGAATGCTGGAGGAGGGATGGTCAGCAAGAGCCATCTGTCCATGTTGGTGAAGGCAGGGGCAAGGATAGTAAATGCGAGGCTTGAGGGATCCAGATAAAGGATGTTGGAACTTTCTTAGCATTTTTAAGGTGAGTCTTCATTGTTTCTCTTAACTATCTTAGAAGAGATACTTAACTTATAATGAAGTATTAAAGGGAAAAAAAAGTCACACTATGGAAATTATGTTGTGGTTTATGCTCAGCCCATTTCTTAGTGCTAATAATTGAGAATTAACTGAATGTATCCAACTAGCCCAGAAAGTTTTTACACATATCTAGGTTATTTCAGTCATATCTTACCAGAATTAGGTAAGATTTTCCTTTGTGTTTATTTTGACCAACATGGTGGTTGAATCCTCAAACTGAGGGCAATTATTAGCCATCCGAAATCAGTTAAAATCAGTCAGTACCACTGAAAATTTTCCCAAAACAAAGAGAAAACATGGGTAAGACTGTTGAGGTAAGAGACCCTACTTCAGTCAGTCATGAATATTAATACCATCTAGGTTTGTAGGTCAGGAAAGTTACCATTTTATTAACAGTCCTCTCAATCCTCTTTGTTTTACCCTGTGAAATAATGACAATTTTTGGATATCCTGTTACTAGTTGATGCCTCCAAGATAACAAGGTGAACATAAGGCTGTATCAAAGTGGATGGAGATGTAAACTGTCAAGACACTGAAGTAAATGCCAGGTATACAGATACTAATCCTGGCTTCCCAGCTGGTCAGAGGGTCACCATAGCATTGCGACAAAATCTGGCTCTCAACTTAAAAGTCAAGGCAAAAGAAGCCTCCTGAAACAATTAAGTAGTTTTGAGAGCACAGGAACAGTACCTTCAGGGCTTCCCTGGTGGCGCAGTGGTTGAGAGTCCGCCTGCCGATGCAGGGGACACGGGTTCGTGTCCCGGTCCGGGAGGATCCCGCATGCCACGGAGCAGCTGGGCCCGTAAGCCATGGCCGCTGAGCCTGCGCGTCTGGAGCCTGTGCTCCGCAACGGGAGAGGCCACAGCGGTGAGAGGCCCACGTACCGCAAAAAAAATAAACAACAAAAAATAAACCAGAACAGTACCTTCTCAATGAATATTGGCCAAAAGAATGAATACCAAGAAGAATTGAAATTATGTGTATTTAAATGGAAAAATGAAACCTCAAATGTACATAGTTTGATCCTAAAAGTTGTATTGGAGTGTTGTTGAATCAGGTACAGTGGTATCCATTTATAAATCACCACGGTCTATCAAACTTCTGCTTTTAAGCAGACCATAATAAGAGCATATGACTACTCATTGTGAGTGGCATATTGGGGTGGTCTCTTAACAAAGGATTTCAAGGAGATTCAAGATGGTGGAAGAGTAAGACGCGGAGATCACCTTCCTCTCCACAAATACATCAGAAATACATCTACATGTGGAACAACTCCTACAGAACACCTGGCAGAAGACCTCAAACCTCCCAAAAGGCAAGAAACTCCCCACGTACCTGGGTAGGGTAAAAGAAAAAAGAAAAAGCAGAGACAAAAGGATAGGGACGGGACCTGCACCAGTGGGAGGGAGCTGTGAAGGAGGAAACGTTTCCACACACTAGAAGCCCCTTTGCGGGCGGAGACTGCGGGTGGCGGAGGGGGGAAGCTTCGGAGCCGCGGAGGAGAGCGCAGCAACAGGGGTGCGGAGGGCAAAGCGGAGAGATTCCCGCACAGAGGGTCAGGGCCTACCAGCACTCCCCAGCCCAAGAGGCTTGTCTGCTCACACGCCAGGGCAGGCGGGGCTGGGAGTTGAGGCTCAGGCTTCGGTCGGATCCCAGGGAGAGGAGTGGGGTTGGCTGCATGAACACAGCCTGAAGGGGGCTAGTGTGCCACAGCCAGCCAGGAGAGAGTCCCGGAAAAGGTCTGGAGCTGCCGAAGAGGCGAGACTTTTTCTTGCCTATTTGTTTCCTGGTGTGCGAGGAGAGGGGATTAAGAGTGCCGCTTAAAGGAGCTCCAGAGACGGGCGCGAGCCGCGGCTATCAGCGCGGACCCCAGACACGGGCATGGGACGCTAAGGCTGCTGCTGCCGCCACCAAGAAGCCTGTGTGCAAGCACAGGTCACTATCCACACCTCCCCTTCCGGGAGGCTGTGAAGCCTGCCACTGCCAGGGTCCCGTGATCCAGGGACAACTTCCCCGGGAGAACACACCGGCACGCCTCAAGCTGGTACAACGTCCCACTGGCCTCTGCTGCTGCAGGCTCGCCCCACATCTGTACCCCTCCCTCCCCCCGTCTTGAGTGAGCCAGAGCCCCCGAATCAGCTGCTCCTTTAACCCCCTCCTGTCTGAGCGAAGAACAGACGCCCTCAGGCAACCTACACACAGAGGCGGGTCCAAATCCAAAGCTGAATCCCGGGAGCTGCGCGAACAAAGAAGAGAAAGGGAAATGTCTCCCAGCAGCCTCAGGAGCAGAGGATTAAATCTCCACAATCAACGTGATGTACCCTGCATCTGTGGACTACCTGAATAGACAACGAATCATCCCAAATTGAGGAGGTGGACTTTGGGAGCAACGATATATATATATATTTTTCCCCTTTTTCCCTTTTTTTGTGAGTGTGTATGTGTATGCTTCTGTGTGTGATTTTGTCTGTATAGCTTTGCTTTTACCATTTGTCCTAGGGTCCATTTTTTTTATTAAAATTTTTTTTTCTTAATTATTTTTTATCTTTTATTTTAATAACTTTATTTTATTTCACTTCATTTTATCTTCTTCTTTCTTTCTTTATTTTCTCCCTTTTATTCTGAGCCGTGTGAGGACAGGCTCTTGGTGCTCCAGCCAGGCATCAGGGCTGTGCCACTGAGGTGGGAGAGCCAAATTCAGGACACTGGTCCACAATACACCTCCCAGCTCCACATAATATCAAACGGCACAAACCTCCCAGAGATCTCCATCTCAACGCCAAGACCCAGCTCCACTCGACGACCAGCAAGCTACAGTGCTGGACACCCTATGCCAAACAACTAGCAAGACAGGAACACAACCCCATCCATTGGCACAGAGGCTGCCTAAAATCACAATAAGGCCACAGACACCCCAAAACACACCACCAGAAAGACAAGATCCAGCCTCATCCACCCCAACACAGGCACTAGTCCCCTCCCAGGAAGCCTACACAACCCGCTGAACCAACCTTAGCCACTGGGGACAGACACCAAAAACAACGGGAACTATGAACCTGCAGCCTGCAAAAAGGAGACCCCGAACACAGTAAGTTAAGCAAAATGAGAAGACAGAAAAGCACACAGCAGATGAAGGATCAAGGTAAAAACCCACCAGACCTAACAAATGAAGAGGAAATAGGCAGTCTACCCAAAAAAGAATTCAGAATAAGGATAATAAAGATGATCCAAAATCTTGGAAATAGGATGGAGAAAATACAATAAACGTTTAACAAGGACCTAGAAGAATTAAAGAGCATGAACAACACAATAAATGAAATTAAAAATTCTCTAGAAGGGATCATTAGCAGAATAACTGAGGCAGAAGAACGGATAAGTGACCTGGAAGATAAAATAGTGGAAATAACTACTGCAGAGCAGAATAAAGATAAAAGAATGAAAAGAATTGAGGACAGTCTCAGAGACCTCTGGGACAACATTGAACACACCAACATTCGAATTACGGGGGTTCCAGAAGAAGAAGAGAAAAAGGGACCGAGAAAATATTTGAAGAGATTATAGTTGAAAACTTCCCTAATATGGGAAAGGAAATAGTTAATCAAGTCCAGGAAGCACAGAGAGTCCCATACAGGATAAATCCAAGGAGAAACATGCCAAGACACATATGAATCAAACTATCAAAAATTAAATACAAAGAACAAATATAAAAAGCAGCAAGGGGAAAACAAGTAACACATAAGGGAATCCCCATAAGGTTAACAGCTGATCTTTCAGCAGAAACTCTGCAAGCCAGAAGGGACTGGCAGGACATGTTTTAAGTGATGAAAGAGAAGAACCTACAACCAAGATTACTCTACCCAGCAAGGCTCTCATTCAGATTTGACGGAGAAATTAAAGCTTTATAGACAAGCAAAAGCTAAGAGAATTCAGCACCACCAAACCAGCTTTACAACAAATGCTAAAGGAACTTCTCCAGGCAGGAAACACAAGCGAAGGAAAAGACGTACAATAATAAATCCAAAACGATTAAGAAAATGGTAAAAGGAGCATACTGAAAGTGAGGGGATGGAAAAACATATTCCATGCAAATGGATATCAAAGGAAAGCTAGAGTAGCAATTCTCATATCAGACAAAATAGACTTTAAAATAAAGGCTATTACAAGAGACAAAGAAGGACACTACATAATGATCAAGGGATCGATCCAAGAAGAAGATATAACAATTGTAAATATTTATGCACCCAACATAGGAGCACCTCAATACATAAGGCAAATGCTAACAGCCATAAACGGGGAAATCGACAGTAAAACAATCATAGGAGGGGACATTAACACCTCACTTTCACCAATGGACAGATCATCCAAAA